>NC_057806.1:623135423-623435423 GCF_018294505.1 Triticum aestivum | reverse complement strand
AGTCCTGGAGCTGTTTACCTCATGATGCCATATGTTCTTGTTGTTTCCTAGTGATTCGTGCCTCTTTTGAGGATGATCAGTAAGGGAGTTTTGTTAATCTTCTAGTGCTCTATCCATACATGTCTTTGTTTGCAATTATGGAGCAACCTAGCTTGAGTCAATCGAGCTCTACTTCTGCTACTTTGTGAATGTGCGCAGATTGTCAACTTGTTTGCAATTTTGCCGATGATGTTGTAGTTGATCCGTGCATGCTATGCTATTGTTCTTGCCATGTCTAGCTTGAATTTTGTTCCTTCTTGATGGGTGTATGCTTATCTTGTCATGACTTGCACCGTAGTGAGTGCATCGAGCTCGTAAACATGCCTACTTGAGTTATTTTTCAGCATGTGTCAGTTTTTCACTAAGTCTGAAAACTGATTATGTTTTTGCTATGTTCACATGCTTGCAATTGCATTTTCTGATCCCTTTTGGCTCAAGGTCACTAAGGGACT
Source organism: Triticum aestivum (assembly GCF_018294505.1). Taxonomy (NCBI): domain Eukaryota; kingdom Viridiplantae; phylum Streptophyta; class Magnoliopsida; order Poales; family Poaceae; genus Triticum; species Triticum aestivum. The sequence continues at coordinate 623,434,932 of NC_057806.1, read as the reverse complement.
TTTGTTAAGATCTTTGAGTAGCTCCATGCCATGCTTTACTATGCCATGTTCAGGCCCTGTAGCATGTAGTTTTGTTGCTCCGAAGAGAGCTACATGGTCTGAAATTCCAGACAAGTGTTAATTTCACCAAGTCTGAGAACTGTTTGTCATATGCATTTTTGCCATGCTTGTTTGAACCTGTTAATGGATGAATTGGCCGTAGCTCAGTGCTAGACTTTTGTTAAGAATCTTGTATGCATCCCTGCCATGTATTTTGTTGTCTTGTTTGGGTGCTGTAGCATGTTCATCTCATTGCATTTAGATGCCTACTTGCTGTAAATCGCAGACCGGTGTCATATTTGAATCGTTTGCCATTTCCAAACCGTAAGTCCGATTCCGGCGTTCTTTATATCGTTTTCAAGCGATTTCATCCCATATTTCCAGTGGCACACTTGGAATACCAAGTTGAGGCCAGGTTCATGAATTTCCTGTCATATCTTGCATTTTGCATCCCGCATCGCATCCCGCATAGCATATCATCTTTGCATCGTGTTGTTTGAGTTTGCACGTGGTTGATTGTATCCTTGTTGCTTGTTTGTCTTGTTTGGGTAAAGCCGGGAGACGAGTTCGCTAACGAGGAGCCCATTAAGTTTGCTTTCGAGGATCCAGTCAACTCTGACAACTGTGCAGGCAAGATGATCATACCCTCGAAATCACTACTATCTTTGCTATGCTAGTTTGCTCGCTTTTTTGCTATGCCAATGCTACGATGCCTACCACTTGCTTGCAAGCCTCCCAAATTGCCATGTCAAACCTCTAACCCACCATGTCCTAGCAAACCGTTGATTGGCTATGTTACCGCTTTGCTCAGCCCCTCTTATAGCGTTGCTAGTTGCAGGTGAAGATCGGAGGCCATTCCTTGTTGGAACATCTTTTATTTAATTGTTGGGATATCGTTATATTGCTATGTTATCTTAATGCATCTCTACACTTGGTAAAGGGTGGAAGGCTCGGCCTCTCGCCTAGTGTTTTGATCCACTCTTGCCGCCCTAGTTTCCGTCATATCGGTGTTATGTTCCAGGATTTTTCGTTCCTTACGCGGTTGGGTTATAATGGGAACCCCTTGATAGTTCGCCTTGATTAAAGCTTTTCCAGCAATGCCCAACCTTGGTTTTACCATTCGCCACCTAGCCTCTTTTTCCCTTGGGTTACCGGAGCCCAAAGGTCATCTTATTTTACCCCCCCCCCCCTCGGGCCAGTGCTCCTCTGAGTGTTGGTCCGAACTGAGCTGCCTGCGGGGCCACCTCGGGGAAAATTGAGGGTTGGTTTTACTCGTAGCTAGTCTCATCTGAGTGTGCCCTTAGAACGAGATATGTGCAGCTCCTATCGGGATTTGTCGGCACATTCGGGCGGTGTTGCTGGTCTTGTTTTAACCTGTCGAAGTGTCTTGAATTACCGAGATACCGAGTCTGATCGGAACATCTTGGGAGGAGGTATATTCCTTCGTTGACCGTGAGAGCTTGTCATGGGCTAAGTTGGGACTCCCCTGCAGGGATTTGAACTTTCAAAAGCCGTGCCCGCGGTTATGGGCAGATGGGAATTTGTTAATGTCCGGTTGTAGATAACTTGAACCTTAATTACTTAAAATGAATCAACCGAGTGTGTTACCGTGATGGCCTCTTCTCGGCGGAGTCCGGGAAGTGGACACGGTGTTGGTGTAAGGTTTGCGCAGGTTGCTCTCTAGTTTCTCGCTCGCGCTTTGCCTCCTCTTCTCGCTCTCTGTTGCGAATAAGTTAGCCACCATACTTGCTAGTCGCTTGCTGCAGCTCCATTCATATTTTACCTTGCCATACCTATAAGCTTAAATAGTATTGATCGCGAGGGTGCGAGATTGCTGAGTCCATGTGGCTCACAGATTACTATTACACCAGATGCAGGGCCTGATGATTCCGCTCCAGGAGACGCGTATGAGCTCAAGTGGGAGTTCGACAAAGACTCTCAACGTTACTATGTTTCCTTTCCCGATGATCAGTGGTGGTGCCCAGTTGGGGGTGAACGAGACCGTTGTCGCTTGTTGGGTTTCTCTTTTATTTTGGCGCCGTAGTCGGGCCATGAGTGTTGGATGATGTAATGTTATTTATGTACTTGATTGACGTGGCGAGTGTAAGCCAACTATGTTATCTCCCCTTTATTATTTACATTACATGGGATGTTGTGAAGATTGCCAAACTTGCGACATATGCCTTCAATGCGATTATGTCTCTAAGTCGTGCCTCGACACGTGAGAGCTATAGTCGCATCGAGGGTGTTACAATACATTGGCATCTGGAAACATAGATTCACATAGAAGTATTTTATGCACGATGGCATAAGCAAACATGCGGTGTTTTAACAACTAAGTTATTACAAGGCTTTATAAGCCCATGAAGATGACCATTGTCCCTCCCTCTCTGGTTCACCACCTTCTGTTTGCTGGAAGTTGGGTTTTGACCAGTCAAAGCCATTCACGGTGACAAATTCAGCTTCATCGTCGATCAGGCTGACCGGGTCAACCTCCGGGGAAAATGTATCTTCTCTCACTGGTGGGATCAAGTCTATTACGTTGTATGAGGGAGTGGCCTTCTTCTTATTCTCACCATCAAAACCCAGCTGGTACTTATCAACATTGGTGTCATCTCCAAGGCTAGTTGCCTGAGGCCGGACTCCGCATACACAAGCCATGAAGTTATCCTGATCAAAAGGAGACACGTCCTCCTTCACGGTGGGATAGCCCCTTGCTACGTCCGCCGGGTCTAGATCTGGCACCCAAGCCTTGGAGCGGCTTAGGGCAGTCAAGGCTCCGGCTCACGTGCAGGAGCATTTTACTTCTTGGAACCTGGCAGGAAGGATGGACAGCTTCTTCAGGATGTCGCTGAGCCGGTTGGGTCCTTGGTTAGCAGGAGAGATGGTGGCCAGAGCCCGTTGTGCGCCGATATACAATTGTTCAACTAAAGTATATACTGCCTTCAGTTTAATCAACAGGTCTTGGCTCAGATTCTTGCTTCGAGGACCTGCATAAATTTTTACACGCAAAGTCAGTTAACGGCTTATACTCCAGTTTGGCAAAAAACACACAAAAGATCAAGTCAGGCAAGTTACCAAAGATAGCAGCTATCATCTGAGACACCCGCCCCTTTAACCCATTCAACTCTGTTGAAATCTCTTTCAGAGTTGTTTCGGCTGTCTCAGCTCGTTGGGTTAGAAGTGTTTTTTCCTTTTCCCAAGTTTTCTCCTTGGCAGCAAAGCTGGTCTTCAAATTTTTCGTTGTAGAGAGGCTTATTTGCAGTTTGGAGTTAGAAGATTTGATTTCTATCTCCTGACTTGCTAGCCGGGTCTTTGCGTCAGTCAATTGAGAGTTCAACTCGGACAAGGCATTCTCTAAAACATTCAGATGAGTCAAGACTTGGTTTCAAATTCAAGATTCCAAATTCAAGGTTCAAGTCTCAAGTACTTTACAAACAAACCACTTGACACTTGGGGGCTAATGTATGCCAAATCAAATTTCTACGATTCTACAAACATATTTAAAGTCCCAAGCACTTTACAAAGTAACAGCACTTGGCACTTGGGGGCTAATGTATGCAGTTCAGCAAGTTTATCAAGGTTAAGCCAGAGTATTAAGTATTTTGAAAACGGTCTTAAAAACAATTTTAAAGTATCGATTCATTTATGATCAAAATGAACCGGTCCTTGGGGACTACAGGTGAAGTTTTGTTCTATCATGTCAAGCAAAGATTCAGAGGTAAAAGTCTCGGCCTATATTTTAAAGTCTACATGTTATTCTATTTCTCTCATAATCTAAAGACTTGGGGGCTGAAGGAATACATGTAAACCGGAAAAAACGTACCTCATACTTCAACTGAAGCTGCTTGACCATCTTAATCTCAGACTCGCGACTGGAGTGTACATGACTGAGATAACCAGATAAAATGTCAGTGGCATTGAGACGGTCATAATTGGCAACGTCAGAGCAAACTTTCTGCCTCTCCAACGCCTCTTGCTTTGTTGTACACCGAGCCAGCACCGTTGGGTACCCCGGCTCAACAAAGCGGCTCCCAGTAATTTGAACATCTTGAGCAGATGGAGACGGAGGGTTGGATGAGTTTGACGGTCCAGCTGTAGAAGGATTCACAGTGGCTTCGTCAAAAGATGGCTCAGGAGGATTTGTTTCATTGTTAATAGGCGGGTCTTCTGGAGTGTCAGTTAATGGAGAAGGCGGCCTAGCCGGGTCAGATGCCAGCACTGGCGGGTCTTCCGCCGGTTTCGCTGCCTTCACCTTTTTTGATTTAGCTTGGCCGCTAACAAAAAATGTTGCAGGATTGTTAGTATAAAGATAGAATTGAACAACCTGAAAGAAAAGGGGATTTCTGATTACCTGGGAGCAGACTTGAAAGCCGGGAATTGGGTTTGCGAAGAGTCGCCAGAGGAACGAGACACCTCGTGAAAGAATAAAAAGAGTTAAAAGAAATACAAGGAGAAGGATCCATTAAGAAGAGTTAAAGACAAAAATAAGTAAACCTCATTCAGACGTTTCCGAGGAGTTTGTTGAGAGACGACAGCCGGTTCATCTTCAAACCTAGCTTCACGGCGGCTTTCATGTTGCTGCTTTTTCAAATGAAAGTTGGGATCCAAGTGAGTTAAAGGGTTAGAAAACCATACTTTACGGATCACTCGTCGAACTTTGTGTCTTGGTAAGGGCTCTGAGTCGGAGGAAATAATAGTTACCTCTGCTTCCCCGGCCTGACTGGCCCCAGTGTCATCCTGGTAAGGATCAGTGTCAATAAGATTGTTAAAAAATTGGCCAAGGGAATTAAGGGCTACCTCCGAGTCAGATGTGTCATCAAGTTTCATCAAATCTTTAGCAGTGGTCTTCTTTTTCTTCTTCGACTTCCGGGTCGCTTTCTTGGCATTCATGGCGGTGATTTTCGCCTTCTTGGCAGCTTCATGGTCATATTTCACTTTCCAAAAGTCAGAATTAGCCTACAAAGACAAGAGGAAGGATCAGTGCTAAACAATACGTCTAGGCAAAATACAATGGGAAAGAGATCAGAATATCCTTACTTCTGGTACCGGGTTAAGTTTACAGAAGGGATTTAACCCAACAATACTGCAGTCTTCATATTTCCCATTCACCAAAAGGTTTGACATTGAAACAATGTCTTCTTCGGTTAGTTGAACCGGGCTATGACAAAGAGAATCGTCCGGGCCTCCACCATATTCATACATCAATTTTGATCGACGGCTTAACGGAATAACCCGCCATGAGATCCAGCAGCGGGTCAGATCAACTCCGGTTAGACCGTTCCCCAACAAAGCATTGATTCTTCTGATGGATGGAAGCAGCCTCTTGCTTTCAGCAACAGTAAGTTTATCTGGAAGTACGAACTTGGAGTCAAGACGAACGGGGCGGTAACCCGGCAGTGGCTTCTCGTTGGCTGGTGAGATGTCCTGACAGTAAAATCAAGTTTGGTTCCAGTCCTTTGGGTGACTTGGTAAAACTATGAGAGGGAAGACAGCACCTTGCCGGCGCTGAATTGAGATGCCTCCAAGTTCTAAGCTGGAGCCGTTGGTGCACTCATTCTGCCGATTCAGATAGAAGTATTCTCTAAACAGTTCTACAGTCGGCTCTTGCTGAAGATATACCTCATAGAGCACTTGGAAATTACAAATATTGGACATGGAATCGGGCCCAATGTCCTGAGGATGAAGTTTGAAAAGTGAAGGACCTCTCTGAATAACTTTGAACCGGGCGGTGAGAAGCCACGGTTCATGTGGTCAGTGAAGACAATCACCTCGCCGTCTTTTGGATTGGGTCGTTCTTCTTCCAGGTCAGGAGCACGATAAGACATGACGGTTTTTGAGGGCAGAAAACCAATGAGGAAGAACTCTTTTAAACGTTCCTCGGTTATTGTTGAGGGGACCCAGTTACAGATGGTGGGTGTTTTTGACGGCATGATATGCAAGGAACTGAAAAAGAAAAAACAACATGCCGGTTCAGCTTACGGTGAAATTAACAGTTAAAGGATGAAGATGTAAAACAAGTAATGGCGGCTTAACTAAGGGCTAATGACATATAAGGAAAAGAAAGCCGGAGCGGTAAGCCGCCATAGCTACGGATTCTTTCAGAAAGCGGATTCAGCTAAGTCTTGGCATAAACAAGTTTCACCAAGCTGTTATTATTATTTTGGATCAAATGGTCGTCCCAAAAAGAAAATATTCTAGACCTAAAAATCTAGTACAGATGAGTTCGTCAGCTATAATGAAGCATCTATACAGGAAAAAGGGATCTACTGATATCAAAAATGGACGCAAAACAACTACCGCGCGAGTTATATTTCCTTTTTGGATCAGAAGAAGTTGCGGAAGAAGAACTACAAGAAGATCTGTGATGAACAACGAAGAACACTGATGAACTCGCAACCCTAATACAGATCTAGGTGTGAGAGAAAGAAGGAATGTACGAGATGCAGGTCTACTGCGAAGAGTCGCCACGTCTCTCTAGACAAACTCAGGGTGATGCAGCGGCCGGTGTTGAGGGCAATGGTGAGTGCTACGACAGCGGCGGAGCTCGAGAAGCAGAGAAGGGTAGCGACAGTAAGAAGACATAGAGAGAGAGAAGAATGAGGAAGGCTGGGGCAAGCCTATTTATAAGGACAAGTGCAAACAGACAGGCGCGAAAATCAAGGGAGAACCGAGTAATGGTTATCCAGCTATATATGAAGGCGCCTCGATTCTCGGGAAGCATTAAAGATAAAAGATCCATTGAAGAATGACGTCATGAAAGTCTTTTGCGTTTCCAAGAGATGACATCATGGCGGGTTATAGAGTTTTGTCAGGCAGAAGAAGATGGATTTCATCTAAGTGTTGAAGATTGACAAAGAACAAAGTTCAAAGTCAACCTGGGGCCTAATGTTGGGGATATAGCTACCAGGTATGACCCGCCCAGGAGGGCCCGGGTCAACCCCAATGGCGGGTTACAAAAAGAAGCCCAGTAATATTCAAAGTGATAGTTTATTAAGGCTTGTAGAAGGTCTAAGCCCAAAGGCAGCTTGAGGCCTAACATTGTAAACCGCCATATGTAAAGAAAGGCATATAAAAGAGGTCACCGAGCCGGACACGTTTTATGAGCCGGCCGAGACTCTGTAGGCCACCAGGTGTCAACCCGTGTATATAAGGGGACGACCCGGCGACGGCTTAGGACAAGAAACAACTAGATCGAGAACCAAGCCGGCGAGTTGAGCCCCTTGGAGATCGAAACCTCAACAATACCAAACCCAACTAGACGTAGGCTTTTACCTTCACCGTAAGGGGCTGAACTAGTATAAAAACTCTCTCATGTCCTTTGTCCCGATTAACCCCTTTAAGCTTCCTAGTGCGATGGCCCTACGACTAAGTCCTTGCTCTAGGACATCTGTCGTGTCAACTCCACAACACATTGGATGTTAATCCAACGGCCGTGCTGCTTCTTCAATATCTGACCTTCTTGCTCCAGCCGCCCAAACCAGCGCCTGCCTCCCGTGGCCGGCTGTGCTACTGCACAGGCCGCTCCGCCCCACCCTACTCCATCGCTGGCCAAGCCTCTCCTCACCCACACCTCCTGTTATTTTCCGGTGACGGCAACCGAACTAGTAAACCACTATCGAGTCCTCCCCATCGCGTGGGCAACCACTATCGAGTCTTCCCCAGCTCCGTGTCGTTCCCTTCCTAGGCCTCGCCGTTGTCCATCGCCCTGGTGCTCTCGGCGCTTGATACGTCTCCAACGTATCTATAATTTTTTATTGTTCCATACTATTATATTATCAACCTTGGATGTTTTATATGCATTTATATGCTATTTTATATGATTTTGGGACTAACCTATTAACCTAGAGCCCAGTGCCAGTTTCTGTTTTTTCCTTGTTTTAGAGTATCGTAGAAAAGGAAAATCAAACGGAGTCCAATTGACCTGAAACTTCATGAAACTTATTTTTGGACCAGAAGAAGCCCACGGAGTATTGGAGATGGACCAAAAGAGTCCCGGGCTGCCCACGAGGGTGGGGGGCGTGCCCCCTGCCTCGTGGACAGCCCAGAGATCCACCGACGTACTTCTTCCTCCTATATATATCCATATACCCTAAAAACTTCGAGGAGCAGAATAGATCAGGAGTTCCACCGCCAGAAGCCTCCGTAGCCACCGAAAACCAATCTAGACCCGTTCCGGCACCCTGCTGGAGGGGGGAATCCCTCTTCGGTGGCCATCTTCATCATCTCGGTGCTCTCCATGACGAGGAGGGAGTAGTTCCCCCTCGGGGCTGAGGGTATGTACCAGTAGCTATGTGTTTGATCTCTCTCTCTCTCGTGTTCTTGAGGTGGTATGATCTTGATGTATCGCGAGCTTTGCTATTATAGTTGGATCTTATGGTGTTTCTCCCCCTCTACTCTCTTGTAATGGATTGACTTTTCCCTTTGAAGTTATCTTATCGGATTGAGTCTTTAAGGATTTGAGAACACTTGATGTATGTCTTGCATGGGATACCCGTGGTGACAATGGGGTATTCTATTGATCCACTTGATGTATGTTTTGGTGATCAACTTGCGGGTTCCGCCCACGAACCTATGCATAGGGGTTGGCACATGTTTCCGTCTTGACTCTCCGGTAGAAACTTTGGGGCACTCTTTGAAGTTCTTTGTGTTGGTTGAATAGATGAATCTGAGATTGTGTGATGCATATCGTATAATCATACCCACGGATACTTGAGGTGAAATTGGAGTATCTAGGTGACATTAGGGTTTTGGTTGATTTGTGTCTTAAGGTGTTATTCTAGTACGAACTCTATGATAGATCGAACGGAAAGAATAGCTTCATGTTACTACAGACTCTTGAACAGATCGATCATAAAGGATAACTTTGAGGTGGTTTCATACCCTACCATAATCTCTTCGTTTGTTCTCCGCTATTAGTGACTTTGGAGTGACTCTTTGTTGCATGTCGAGGGATAGTTATATGATCCAATTATGTTATTATTGTTGAGAGAACTTGCACTAGTGAAAGTATGAGCCCTAGGCCTTGTTTCCTGGCATTGCAATACCGTTTACGCTCACTTTTATTATTTGTTACCTTGCTGTTTTTACATTTTCAGATTACAAATACCCATATCTACCATCCATATTGCACTTGTATCACCATCTCTTCGCCGAACTAGTGCTCCTATATGATTTAACATTGTATTGGGTGTGTTGGGGACACAAGAGACTCTTTGTTATTTGGTTGCAGGGTTGCTTGAGAGAGACCATATTCATCCTACACCTCCTACGGATTGATAAACCTTAGGTCATCCACTTGAGGGAAATTTTCTACTGTCCTACAAACCTCTCCACTTGGAGGCCCAACAACGTCTACAAGAAGAAGGTTGTGTAGTAGACTTCAAGCTCTTTTCTAGTGCCGTTGCCGGGGAGGTTAGTGCTTGAAGGTATATCTTTAGATCTTGCAATCAAATCTTTTTGTTTCTTGTTTTAGCACTAGTTTAGTTTATAAAAGAAAACTACAAACAAATATGGAATTGAGTTTGCCTCATACGCTTCATCTTTTTAATATCTTTCATGAGTATGATGGAAAGGAAAATTGTGCCAAGGTGTTAGAAGAAGAATGCATTAAAATGTTTGGCACTAAATATTTGAATGATGAGCATGATTGCAATGTTGTTAGTATGAATTCCTTGAATATCCATGATGCTAATGATATGCAAATCCACAAGCTTTTGGAAGCTATGTTTGATGAAGATGATATTTTTTGTCCCCCAAGTTTTGATGAGAAAATTTATTATGATGGAAGCATGCCTCCTATTTATGATGATTATATTGATGAAAGTGGATTTGGAGAGGTCATGACTTTATTTTGTGATGAATCCACTATTCCGGAAGTGGTTACAATTGATTATGAGAACAAAGTTGCTATCTATGATGATTATTGTGATGACTTGTATGCTATAAAGAATAATGATATCCATGAAACTTGTCATCTTGATTTTAGTTTTCAATTGGATTATGCCTCACATGATAATTATTTTGTTGAGTTTGCTCCCACTATTATTCATGAGAAAAAATTTTCTTGTGTGGAGAGTAATAAAATTTCTATGCTTGTAGATCATGAAAAGAATGCTTTAGGTGCTGGTTATATTGTTGAATTCATTCATGATGCTACTGAAAATTATTATGAGGGAGGACTATATACTTGTAGGAATTGCAATAATATCAAGTTTCCTCCCTATGTGCTTAAATTTTCAAAGTTATGCTTGTTTTGCCTTCCTATGCTAGTTGATTATCGTCCCCATAAATTGTTTGATCACAAAATCCCTATGCATAGGAAGTGGGTTATACTTAAATGTGCTAGTCATATTATTCATGATGCTCTCTTTATGTTTCAGTTCTAATCTTTTATGTGAGCATCATTGAAATCATCATGCCTAGCTAGGGGCGTCAAACGATAGCGCTTGTTGGGAGGCAACCCAACTTTATTTTTGTTCCTTGCTTTTTGCTCCTGTTTAGTAATAAATAATTTATCTAGCCTCTGTTATGATTGAGTTTTTATGTTTTAATTAGTGTTTGTGCCAAGTAGAACCGTTGGGAAGACTTGGGGAAAGTCTTGTTGATCTTGCTGTAAAAAACAGAAACTCTAGCGCTCACGAGAATTGCTGCTATTTTTTATTGGAGAGCGCTATTTAGTTAATTCTTTTTTAAGATGATTAATATATAAATTACTCACGTCCAGCAATTCATTTTAGAATTATGGGGGTTCCAGAAGTATTCGAAACCTACAGATTACTACAGACTGTTCTGTTTTTGACAGATTCTGTTTTTCGTGTGTTGTTTGCTTATTTTGATGAATCTATGGCTAGTAATAGAGTTGAACCATAGAAAAGTTGGAATACAGTTGGTTTAACACCAATATAAATAAAGAATTAATTTATTACATGTAACACCCTGGATGTAACTTACCCAATATGTATTCCAACTCTTGCCGTTTCCGGCATTAAGTTATTTTATTTTCTCGGGTTCGGGTTTTTGTCTCCATGTGTTGTTCTCGTTGTCATGCATCTCATATCATGTCATCATGTGCATTGCATTTGCATACGTGTTCATCTCATGCATCCGAGCATTTTCCCAGTTGTCCGTTTTGCATTCCGGCGCTTCGTTCTCCTCTGGTGGTCATTTCTACCTTTCTTTCGTGTGTGGGGATTAAACATTTCCGGATTGGACCGAGACTTGCCAAGCGGCCTTGGTTTACTACCGGTAGACCGCCTGTCAAGTTTCGTATCATTTGGACTTCGTATGATACTCCAACAGTTAACCGAGGGAGCGAAAAGGCCTCGTGTGTGTTGCAGCCCAACACCCCTCCAATTTGGCCCAAAACCCACCTAAACCCTCTCCATCATCTAGAGCATTCGATCACGATTGCGTGGCCGAAAACCGCACCTCATTTGGACACTCCTAGCTCCCTCTACCTCTATAAATAGAGCCCTCCTCGAAAATCCGGATCTCTCCCCCGTCCAAACCCTAAATCCAACTCGCGCCGGCAGGACACGTCCGTCCCCGGCCGGACAGATCGCCGCCGCCGCCCGCAGCCAGTGGCATGCCGCCACGTGTCCCGTGCCTCCTCCCACCACCGCCAGCCCGGGCGAGCCCGGATCGGGCCCCCCGAGCCCATCCGCACCGCGCCGCCTCCCGCTCCTTGCCGCGCCGCCCCGACGCGCCCGCGCCTCGCCGGCACAGCTGCCTGCCTCCGCCAGCTGCCGTCGCCGTCCGGCGACCTCGACGGCCCCGCCGCCTCGCTGCACCCACCGGCCAGCCGCGCCTCGCCTCGGTCGCCCCGCCGCCGCGCACCTCGTCGCCGGCGCCGCCCCGCGCTCCGGCTGCCGCTCCGGTGCGCCCGGCCCCTCCTCGTCGCCGGTGCACCTTCTCCTCGTCTCCGGCCGCTCTCCGCCGGATCTCTCCGGCAAGATCCGGGCTGCATCAAAATCCGTGCCAAGAACCCTAGATCTGGAGGTCCAATTTCTACTAAGTCCCCGAATTTTCCATGTTTCAAATGCTTATATTCATCGCATCGTAACTTCGTATCCGTAGCTCCGTTTTGGGCATATAGCATATCAAAATGTTCGTCTCAGAGAGCACATCATTTCATTCCATTGCATCATTTTCATTTGAGTTCATCTTGATCTGCTGCTCCATTTAGATATTTGTCATTTTTGCCATGATTAATGTGTGCATGCTATGCCCATGAGCTCTACATATGTTTTGTTAAGGGTTTAGCCATCTTTCCAGAGGTGCAATCCATGTATTTTTGTGATGTGTGTGGTGACAAGCACGAGCTTGCAAAGTGAGGCACTTGGTAATGATGATATCAGAGACTTAGCATTTCCATTAAGTCCTTGAGATGTTTATCTCATATGGCCATATGTTCATGTTGTTTCCTAGTGACCCGTGCCTCTTTTGAGGAAGATCAGTAAGGATGTTTTGTTAATCTTATAGCGCTCTATCCATCCATCTCTTTGTTTGCAATTATGGAGCACCCTAGCTTGAGTCAATCGAGCTCTACTTTTGCTACTTCGTGAATCTGGGCAGATTGTCTACTTCTTAGCAATTTTGCCGAGGATGTTGTAGTTGATCCATGCATGCTATGGTTTTCTTCTTGCCATGTCTAGCTTGCATTTTGTGTATTCTTGATGGGTGTATGCTTAGATTGTCATGACTTGCTCCGTAGTGAGTGCATCGAGCTCGTAAACATGCCTACTTGATACGTGTTTCAGCATGCTCCAGTTTTCACTAAGTCTGAGAACTGATTATGTTTTTGCCATGTTCACATGCTTGCAATTGTATTTTCTGATCCCTTTTGGCTCAAGGTCACTAAGGGACTTTTGTTAATCTCTTTGAGTAGCTTCATGCCATGTTTTACTTTGCCATGTTCAGGTCCTGTAGCATGTAGTTTTGTTGCTCCGAAGTGTGCTACCTGATCTGAATTCCAGACAAGTGTTAATTTCACTAAGTCTGAAATCTGTTTGTCATATGCATTTTTCCATGCTTGTTTGAACCTGTTAATAGATGAATTGGCCGTAGCTCAGTGCTAGACTTTTGTTAAGCATCATGAATGCATCCCTGCCATGTATTTTGATGCCATGTTTGGGTGCTGTAGCTTGTTCATCTCATTGCATTTAGATGGCTACTTGTTGTAAATCGCAGAACGTGATCGTATTTGAATTGCTTGCCATTTCCAAACCGTAACTCCGATTCTGGCATTCTTTATATCGTTTTCAAGCGATTTCATCTCATCTTTCCAGTGGCACACTTGGATTCCCAAGTTGAGGCCAGGTTCTTGCATCCTTTGTCAAATCTTGCATATGCATCCCGCATCGCATCTCGCATAGCATACCATCTTTGCATCATATTGTTTGATCCTTGCACGTGGTTGATTGTGTTCCGTTTGCTTGTTTGTCTTGTTCGGGTAGAGCCGGGAGACGAGTTCACTAATGAGGAGCCAGTTGAGTTTGCTTTCGAGGATCCAGTCAACTCTGACAACTTTGCAGGCAAGATGATCATACCCTCCAAATCACTACTATCTTTGCTTTGCTAGATGCTCGCTCTTTTGCTATGCCAATGCTATGATGCCTACCACTTGCTTTCAAGCCTCCCAAATTGCCATGTCAAACCTCTAACCCACCAGGTCCTAGCAAACCGTTGTTTGGCTATGTTACCGCTTTGCTTAGCCCCTCTTATAGCGTTGATAGTTGCAGGTGAAGATTGGAGACTGTTCCTTGTTGGAACATTATTTACTTGTTGGGATATCATTATTTTATCTTGTTATCTTAATGCATCTATATACTTGGTAAAGGGTGGAAGGCTCGGCCTCTCGCCTAGTGTTTTGTTCCACTCTTGCCGCCCTAGTTTCCGTCATATCGGTGTTATGTTCCCGGATTTTTGCGTTCCTTACGCGATTGGGTGATAATGGGAACCCCTTGATAGTTCGCCTTGATTAAAGCTTTTCCAGCAATGCCCAACCTTGGTTTTACCATTTTCCACCTAGCCTCTTTTTCCCTTGGGTTTCCGGAGCCCGAGGGTCATCTTATTTTAAACCCCCCCCCCCCCCCCCCCCGGGCCAGTGCTCCTCTGAGTGTTGGTCCACCTGTCAGCTGTCGGTGGGCACCAGGGGAAACTCTGGGCTGGCCTACCCGTACCTAGGACAATCTGAGTGTGCCCTGAGAAAGAGATATGTGCAGCTCCTATCGGGATTTGTCGGCACATTCGGGCGGTGTTGCTGGATTTGTTTTAACCTGTCGAAGTGTCTTGAAGAACCGAGGTACCGAGTCTGATCGGAACGTCTCGGGAGGAGGTCTATTCCTTCGTTGACCATGAGAGCTTGTCATGGGCTAAGTTGGGACTCCCCTGCAGGGATTTGAACTTTCAAAAGACGTGCCTGCGGTTATGGGCAGATGGGAATTTGTTAATGTCCGGTTGTAGATAACTTGAACCTTAACTTAACTAAAATGAATCAACAGTGTGAGTTACCATGATGGTCTCTTCTCGGCGGAGTCCGGGAAGTGAACACGGTGTTGGAGTAATGTTTGTGCAGGTTGCTCTCTAGTTGCTCGCTCGCGCTTTGCCTCCTCTTCTCGCTCTCTTTTGCGAACAGGTTAGCCACCATATATGCTAGTCGCTTGCTGCAGCTCCACATATTTTACCTTGCCTTACCTATAAGCTTAAATAGTCTTGATCGCGAGGGTGCGAGATTGCTGAGTCCTAGTGGCTCACAGATTACTTCCAAACCAGATGCAGGGCCTGATGATTTCGCTCCAGGTGACGCGCTTGAGCTCAAGTGGGAGTTCGACGAGGACTCTCAACGATACTATGTTTCCTTTCCTAATGATCGGTAGTGGTGCCCAGTTGGGGGTGATCGGGACCATGTCGCATGTTGGGTTATCTTTTATTTTGGTGCCGCAGTCGGGCCATGAGTGTTTGGATGATGTAATGTTATTTATGTACCTTGATTGACGTGGCGAGTGTAAGCCAACTATGTTATCTCCCCTTTTGTTATCTATATTACATGGGATGTTGTGAAGATTGCCTAACTTGCGATATATGCCTTCAATGCAATTATGCCTCTAAGTCGTGCCTCGACACGTGGGAGATATATTCGCATCGAGGGCGTTACATTATAGTACCTTGAAGTGGCAGTTTGTTTTCTTTTACTAACGGAGCTCACGAAAATTTTCTGTTAAGTTTTGTGTTGTGAAGTTTTCAAGTTTTGGGTGGAGATTCGATGGACTATGGAATAAGGAGTGGAAAGAGCCTAAGCTTGGGGATGCCCAAGGCACCCCAAGGTAATATTCAAGGACAAGCAAAAGCCTAAGCTTGGGGATGCCCCGGAAGGCATCCCCTCTTTCGTCTTCGTTCATCGGTAACTTTACTTGGAGCTATATTTTTATTTACCACATATGTGTTTTGCTTGGAGCGTCATTTTATTTTATTTAGTTTTGCTTGCTGTTTTAATAAAATACCAAGATCTAAAATTCTTAAATGTTATAGAGTCTTCACATAGTTACATAATTATTCAACTACTCATTGATCTTCACTTATATCTTTCGGAGTAGTTTGTTGATGCTCTAGTGCTTCACTTATATCTTTTTAGAGCACGGTGGTTGTCTTATTGTATATAAATAGATGAACTCTCATGCTTCACTTATATTATTTTGAGAGTCCTAAACAGCATGGTAATTTGCTTTGGTTATGAATTTAGTCCTAATATGATGGGCATCCAAGAGGGATATAATAAAAACTTTCATATAAAGTGCATTGAATACTATGAGAAGTTTGATACTTGATGATTGTTTTGAGATATGAAGATGGTGATATTAGAGTCATGCTAGTTGAGTAGTTGTGAATTTGAGAAATACTTGTGTTAAAGTTTGTGATTCCCGTAGCATGCACGTATGGTGAACCGTTATGTGATGAAGTCGGAGCATGCTTTATTTATTGATTGTCTTCCTTATGAGTGGCGGTCGGGAAGCGATGGTCTTTTCCTACCGATTTATCCCCCTAGGAGCATGCGCATAGTACTTTGTTTCTATAACTAATAGATTTTTGCAATAAGTATGTGAGTTCTTTATTACTAATGTTGAGTCCATGGATTATATGCACTCTCACCCTTCCACCATTGCTAGCCTCTCTAGTACCGGGCAACTTTCGCCGGTACCATAAACCCACCATATACCTTCCTCAAAACAGCCACCATGCCTACCTATTATGGCATTTCCATAGCCATTCTAAGATATATTGCCATGCAACTTACCACCATTCCATTTGTTATGACACGCTCCATCATTGTCATATTGCTTTGCATGATCATGTAGTTGACATTGTATTTGTGGCAAAGCCACCGTTCATAATTCTTTCATACATGTCACTCATGAGTCATTGCATATCCTGGTACACCACCAGAGGCATTCACATAGAGTCATATTTTGTTCTAAGTATTGAGTTGCAATTCTTGAGTTGTAAGTAAATAAAAGTGTGATTGAGGGAGTCCTGGATTAGGGGGTCTCCGGACAGCCGGACTATATCCTTTGGCCGGACTGTTGGACTATGAAGATACGAGATTGAAGACTTCGTCCCGTGTCCGGATGGGACTCTACTTGGCGTGGAAGGCAAGCTAGGCAATACGGATATGTACATCTCCTCCTTTGTAACCGACCTTGTGTAACCCTAGCCCCCTCCGGTGCCTATATAAACCGGAGGGTTTTAGTTCGTAGGACAACATACAATCATACCATAGGCTAGCTCCTAGGGTTTAGCCTCTTTGATCTCGTGGTAGATCAACTCTTGTAATACTCATATCATCAAGAACAATCAAGCAGGACGTAGGGTATTACCTCCATCAAGAGGGCCCAAACCTGGGTAAACATCGTGTCCCCTGCCTCCTGTTACCATCCGCCTTAGACACACAGTTTGGGACCCCCTACCCGAAATCCGCCGGTTTTGACACCGACATTGGTGCTTTCATTGAGAGTTCCACTGTGTCGTTACCATAAGGATTGATGGCTCCTTCGATCATCGCTAGCGATGCGGTCCAGGGTGAGGCTTTCCTCCCCGGACAGATCTTCGTATTCGGTGGCTTCGCACTGCGGGCCAATTCGCTTGGCCATCTGGAGCAGATCAAAAGCTATGCCCCTAGCCATCAGGTCAGAATTGGAGTCTTGAACTACACGGCCGACATCCACGAAGACTTGATCTTCGATGGATTCGAGCCCATGCCAGACGCGCCGCACAGTCGCGACGAGCAAGACGTAACTCTGCCGTCGGACAGTGTTCGGGAGATCGCATCCACAGCTACTCCGACCTTTAATCCGGAGTAAATCACGCCATCCGAGAGCGGAGGGATAGACCCCACCTTGGAGGCCGCACTCTCAGTGGCGATATAGCCAGATACTGACTTCACCCCTCACGAGAGCCGTGTTGCCGAACCACTGGATTTGTCCCCGGCCACAGACTCTGAGCCGCCTACATCCGTGCCTGTCGAATCCGACGGGGTACCGATCATGGAGTTCACCTCCGCGGATATCTTTCAGCACTCACCTTTCGGAGATGTGCTAAATTTATTAAGGTCTCTCTCCTTGTCAGGAGAACCTTGGCCGAACTATGTCCGGCTAGAATGGGATGCGGATGACGAAGAAATTCCCTGCCCACCCACCACCCACTTAGTAGCCACTGTCGACGACTTAACCGACATGCTCGACTTCGACTCCAAAGACAACGGTATGGACGACGATGTAGGAGACGAACTGGAACCACCGCCCACAAGGCGCTGGACCGCTACTTCATCACATGATGTATACATGGTGGATGCACCCAGAGAGGGCAATGGCGAAGAGACAGCGAAGGATGCACCCTCCAAGCAACCCAAGCGCCGACGTCAGCGGCGCCGCTCTAAGTCCCGCCATAGCAAAAACAGCGATAATAATAGTCCACGCGACTCTGGAAGAAACGACAACTACACCACCCCGGTAGCAGAACACGATCAAGATGCAAACTGCAAACATAGTACGGATCTGACGTCCGAACACGATGACGCCAAAGATAAGCCTCATCAATCCCCGTCTAGGGAAGAAAACAGTCCGGACAAAGATGCACGCATCGTCCCGGAAACACACTTGGAGCAAGAGAACCTCTGCAGAAGGCTTATTGCCACAGCGAGGAGCCTGAAGAAACAGAAGCAAAGGCTCAAGGTCGCATAAGATACGCTCAACAGCAAGTGGAACAAAGTAAAAAAGTATGGTGGAAGTTACCATAAAAATAGCTATCCAAAGCGTAAGCTATTACCAGAATTCGACGAGGAGGCCTTAGAGCCCATACAGCTGAAAAGTGATACGGCCAACCAGCCAGATCCACCACCCTGTGAACGCGATAGAGCGGCTAACAAAGTCACGCATAAGTCAACAAACGATCTATGTGAGAACTTGCGTCAAAAATCTGGCGCGACCAGATCTATCTATGGATCTAGGAAACACGCTACGGTACACAACCAACACTGAATACTACAACTATCCGAACACCATGGCGCATCCCAATACAGGGGTGCCGCACACCCCTTATGTTTCGCTGATGAGGTGCTGGATCACGAATTCCCAGAGGGATTCAAACCGGTGAACATAGAGGCATACGACAGAACCACGGACCCTGGAGTCTGGATAGAGGACTTCATCCTCCATATTCATATGGCTCGTGGATACGATCTCCATGCCATTAAATACTTGCCCCTCAAGCTTAAAGGGACAGCTCGGCACTGGCTGAAAAGCCTCCCCGAAAACTCAATTGGAAGTTGGGAGGAGCTCGAGGACGCTTTTCGGGCCAATTTTCAAGGGACTTATGTCCGACCTCCGGATGCAGACGATTTAAGTCACATAATCCAACAGTCCGGAGAGTCCGCCCAAAAGCTTTGAATAGGTTCCTCACCAAGAAGAACCAAATCGTCGAATGTCCAGACGCCGAAGCCTTAGCAGCTTTTAAACACAGCGTCCTAGACGAATGGCTCGCCAGACACCTTGGTCAAGAAAAACCAAGAACAATGGCAGCCCTAACAAGCCGCATGACCCGCTTTTGCGCGGGCGAGGACAGCTGGTTGGCCCGTAGCAGCACCAGTGACCCAAGCACATCCGAAGTCAGGGATGGCAATGGTAAACCACGACGCAACAAAAACAAGCGTCGAATTAAAGAAGGTAGCCCAGATAACACGGCGGTAAACGCCGGATTCAAGGGCTCCCGACCAGGTCAGCGAAAAAAGCCTTTCAAAGGCAGCAGAGAAGGACAATCTGGCCTAAACAAAATTCTTGACAAACTCTATCAGATTCATGGCACCCCAGATAAACCTGCAAATCATACCCACCGAGAATGTTGGGTCTTCAAGCAGGCCGGTAAGCTAAACGCCAAACACAAAGGGGAAGAGACACCAAGCGAAGACGAGGATGAACCTCGCCACCAAAATGCCGGAGGACAGAAAAGTTCCCACCAGAGGTTAAAACAGTAAACATGATCCATGTGACAAAGAGGAGCAGCAATCACGCACTCCGATGCACACGCGCCATAGAGCCCGTCACCCCTAGGTTCAAACCCTGGTTGGCCTGCCCGATCACTTTTGATCGTAGGGATCACGATACAAATATCCGGCGTGAAGGACTGGCGGCCTTGGTGTTAGACCCAATAATAAATGGGTACCATTTCACAAGGGTCCTCATGGACGGCAGCAGTGATCTAAATCTGATATATCAGGACACAGTCCGCAAAATGGGGATAGACTCGACACAAATAAGCCACAGTAATACTACCTTCAAGGGAGTAAACAGGCCAAGAGGCCCGCTGTACGGGCTCTCTACTACTATAGGTGGTATTTGGTTCTCCCGATAACTTCCGAAGCGAAACATTAACTTTTCACATCGCTCCATTCCGAAGTGATTATCAAGCACTACTTGGAAGGGCGGCTTTTGCTTGTTTTAACGCAATACCGCATTATGCTTTTCTCAAGCTCAAGATGCCCGGTCCACGTGACATCATCACAGTTAGCAGAAATACCGAACGTTTTTTACGTACGGAAGAGGACGCGGCGGCTCTAACAGCCGCGAACTAGACGGCCTCACCAACCAGAAAAAATGGAAGGTCGTCAAGACCACGGACACGGTTAGACGAATCCGGCGTTCCATCATATTTACATGAGATTGGTTTTTGAACCCTCATAAAACGATACCAGGGGCTTCCCGCGTGTAATCAGGGCCAGCCCGGCTCAACTTGGTTTCTCTTGAATTTTGATAGTTCATTGATAATAACCAACTCTTCTTTTTTTGGCATAGCAACTTTCACCTAAGTTCTTTCCTTTTGCAGATGACAATCGTGCTACACCCGTCCAGGACACGGCACAATGGAGACACAGGCGCAGACGTGCAGCAGGGACCCGCCCCAAAGGTTTCTTTTTAGATTAAGACCCTGCGTAAACCTTTTTTACTGTCTCTTGTTGCTCACATCCTCCAGATACTCCACACAACCGAGAAGGATGCCGGTGTTATTGGCATGTGGCCACGCTAGGATTTTGCATGTACCTGGACACATGGGGTTTCTTATTAAGGGCATTGTTTGGCCCGGTATATGTTATAAAGACCGAACACCTTAGGGAGTGTTCGGCGTCGCGAGTTTGGCCCTATATGCATCAGCTCCGAATCATGTCTTTGGTCAAATGTTGGGTTTGCCCGGCTCCCACGTTTTGGTACCATACGTTCCGTTATATCGGCTAAGGTAGCACTGGGAGAACTACTGCAATTGTGCCCTGGTTCATCCGGATGAGCACCTCAGTAGAGAAAGCCGAAAACTGACTGTCATGATATAGCGAGAGACTGGTCAACCACTCGATGACTCATCGGAATCTTCGGGATTCCTCCGCATTAACAAAGGGCCATTTCCCGGTCATGTACGTACGCGCCCCGTATTCGGACGAGCGTAGAAGTACCAGGGGCTATATAGTAGCCCCACTGTCAAACTCCTATGGCTAAGTGAAAGTGTTAAAGCAATATAGTCCGATTGCCTCATTCGCTACGCTGTCACCTCCTTAACGGACCAAGACGTTGGATCAAGTGTGGATATGCATGTTTTGCGAACACCCCCGCATTATATGCGTGGGGGCGGAAGCCGACGACTGCAAACTTTCAGGTTATACACATATATACATAAACGGCCGCACAGGAGGCACCATAGTACTTTTGGGAAAAGTATAAATATAGCCTTAATAATTCAGTAAAACATTGTTTTTACAATGGGAATACATGTCACTTGAACATAACATTCTTCGAGCACTGAGCCTCTATCGAACGAGCACCTTCAAGAACTTCTTCAAAGTAGTGCTCGGCAGCCACTCGGCCTACGGCCGAACCTTGTGTCGCAACAGTGGTGGCCTCCATCTCCGCCCAGTATGTCTTGACACAGGCAAAGGCCATCCGCGCACCCTCTATGCACGGCGATCTCTTTACAGCATCGATGCGTGGCACAGCACCAAGGAATTATTGCATTAAGCTAAAGTAGCTATTCGGCCTTGGCCCTCCCGGCCACAGGTGATCCACAACGGACCTCATGGCAAGTCCGGACAACCTATGGAGCTCGGCCCACTCGGCTAATCGCTCATTCAACAGCAGCGGACGGACTGGAGCGTGGAACTGTGACCAGAACAGCTTTTCCACTTCGGGACCTTTCTGATCCTTGAAGTACTCGGCCGCATCAGCAGCACTTGCAGCCAAATCCATGTACGCGTCTGCAAAACTCCATAGCCGGTCCATAGGAGCATACTTCGGATCTCCGAACTTAGTCCGCAATAAGAAGGGCTTCCCAGACACGATATCTGCAGCTTGATTCAGCTCCTCCTTCATCGCTCTAATTTTGGAGCGGGCTTCCTTGGCAGCCACCCGGGCCTTCTCCAGGTCCGTCGCCTTCACCCGGTTCTCTTCTTCAAGAAGCTGGTAACGGTAAGCGGCATCTTTTAACTCTACAGCCATCTTGGCTATTTTTTCCTTGCTCTCGCAATGTGCGGCCTGTTCGGTCCTTAATTCTTCGGCCGCCTTTAAAGCGGCCGCATTGCTATTTCTTTCTTGCTCCTTGGCTCGGGAAAGCTCCGCCCGAAGGGTCTCCACGGTGGCAGCTCCATCTAAAGTCACAACACATTAAAGATACTGGCATCATGCTACTCTTATTATGTGACGATCACCAGAAAAATCACTCACCATGTGCCTCGTCAAGCCGCTTGTTGACAAGCACGATGTCAGCGTCTCCCGCATCAAGTTGCCGCTTTAGCTCGGCAAAACCATCAGTCCGGCTAGCCACCGGAGCTTCAGCCACCTGCACATAAAGGCGGTCTGGTTATTACCTGGGACTATGATCCTCTGTTTGCCGCCGTTTTCGACGACACCAGAGTCTCAGGGGCTACTATCTGCATAGGGCATATCTAACGTATGCGGTACTGTTAGAAACATACATTATTTCACGTACCTCGAAGCCTTTCAGCAGACTCATGAAGGCTTCATGCAAACCGCTTTCAGCGGATGAAATCCTTTCAATTACCATACCCATTAGCATACGATGCGCTTCCGAGACGGGCGCTTGCCCCAAAAGATCCTTCAGCGCGTTCGACCGCACACTGTATGGACCCTTGCTGTCGCTCTCCTTAGGAGCCGGATACTGGAGATTCCGGGCAGCCAAAGGGTTATCCTCTAGCCCTAGTGGATCCGGAGATACCCTTCGCGACGACACTTCAAGGTCGCCCGCTTCTTGAGACGGGGTGTCCGGGGGAGGCGTTTCGCTCTCCATCATCTCCGGAAGAAGATCCCCCGAAGATGAACTCTGTCGAGAAGGGCTACGATCCGGACTACAATTTATAAGCATCGGTTATTTTCTTCGGAAGTAAGGTAGGATGTTTTCACTATTAAGTACTTTTCGATTACTTACAGCTCGGTAAAGGGCTGATCCCCACGCAGACATTGTGCGGCAAGAATACCCTCCGAGGCAAGACCCTCCGATGAAGATTTCTTCTCCCGTTTTGAAACCTTAGTTTCCGGATCTTCAGAGGTAGTCCTCTTCCTTCCCCGGGGAGGGAGAATGTCAGATTCTTCCCTTTGATTGTCCTCCCTCGCGGAGGTGCTCATTCCCCCGGCTGGAATAAGTAGCGAGTGAGGCCCGCTTTCACCCTCTTTATTCCCCCATCATCTTCCTTTGAGGACACTGGATAAGGCGCCGGCTCGAGCATCTTGCCCAGTACCGGATTGTCCAAGCCCTCAGGAAGGGGGCCAAACACCTAATCATCATCGCCTTTATTATCCAGTCCTGGTCAAAAGGCGGCTCTTTAGAATGATGCCATGATAAATAAAAGGACAGCAGGTTCGGCATGGAATTACTTACTTCGGCAGCAGGGCGGTTGCACCTCAGGCCCACGTCCTCGGTGGTGTTCGGACACTCTATTTGGGGTCCGAAGAACGACTTGTACATCTCTTCGTGTGTCATGCCGAGGAAATGATGAATAGCACGCGGTCCTTCTGGGTTGAATTCCCACATGCGGAGGGGCTGGCGTTTGCAAGGCTGGACTCGACGAACCAGCATAACTTGCATTACCATAACCAGACTAAAATCTCCCTCGAAGAGATCTCGGATACGGCTCTGCAGTATTGGCACGTCCTTGGCTGGACCCCAGCTCAGCCCCCTGCTGATCCATGACATCAGTTGTGGTAGGGGGGCCGAGGGAAAGGTGGGGGCAACTACCCACTTGGCACTTCGGGGAGCTGTGACGTAAAACCACTCCCGCTGCCACAATCCGGACACTTCTGGAAAGGAACCCTCTAGCCATGGAGCGTCAGCAATTTTGCTTATTAAAGCACCTTCGCACGCTGCATGCTTCCCCTCGATCATCTTCGGCTTCACATCAAAGGTCTTGAGCCACAAGCCAAAGTGAGGGGTAATGCGTAGGAAGGCCTCAGATACGACAATAAATGACGAGATGTGAAGAAGGGAATCCGGGGCCAAATCATGAAAATCTAGCCTGTAATAGAACATGAGACCCCTAACAAAGGGATCCAGAGCGAGGCCTAGTCCTCAGAGGAAGTGGGAGATGAACACAACACTCTCGTTGGGTTCGGGAGTAGGGACGACCTGCCCTCGGGTGGGCAGCATATGCGAAATTTCGGCGGTCAAATATCTGGCCTCTCTCAACTTCTTGATGTCGTCCTCTGTGACGAAGGAAGGCATCCACCGACCTTGAAGGTTGGATCCGGACATAGTTGAAGGTCCGAAGCGCCTAACCTGGGCTTTGGGTGTTAGAACTCGAGGCGGGGAAAGGATTCGATTGAGCGCGGGAGGAGAAAAAGAAAAAGCCTTGTCCCCTTTATAAAGAGGGTGAATATCAGGCGTCCTCCTCGTGGCCGTTTGAGACTTACCTAAGATCTAGGAGTCATACCAACAGGCATGGTTGGGTTACCCACGTTTGTATTGATGAGAATCCCGTGATAAGGGGAACATGATCTCTGTTTTGACAAGACATGTCAAGGAAACCGCCTCGCGTTATGCGCAGAGCTGGTTAAGAAAAACGGTTCGAATAATGACCGGGCCGTGGCGTGATGTCGTGCTGTCAAAACGCGTCAGCGGATTAGATTTGTGGAAATATTATTCTCTCTACGGTGGTATGTGGAACTTATTTTGCAGGGTCGGACACTATCCTTGTATTCGAACTCTTCCATGGTGTATTCGGAGGAGGAACCCGTCTTGCAATGCCGAAGACAACACTGCGCGGTGCGCTGGACTCATCGTCATTGAAGCCTGGTTCATGGGCTACTGAGGGAGTCCTGGATTAGGGGGTCTCCAGACAGCCGGACTATATCCTTTGACTGGACTGTTGGACTATGAAGATACGAGATTGAAGACTTCGTCCTGTGTTCGGATGGGACTCTACTTGGCGTGGAAGGCAAGCTAGGCAATACGGATATATACATCTCCTCCTTTGTAACTGACCTTGTGTAACCCTAGCCCCCTCCGGTGCCTATATAAACCGGAGGGTTTTAGTCCATAGGAAAACATACAATCATACCATAGGCTAGCTTCTAGGGTTTAGCCTCTTTGATCTCATGGTAGATCAACTCTTGTAATACTCATATCATCAAGAACAATCAAGCAAGACATAGGGTATGACCTCCATCAAGAGGGCCCGAACCTGGGTAAACATCATGTCCCCTGCCTCCTGTTACCATCCACCTTAGACGCACAGTTCGGGACCCCCTACCCGAGATCCGCAGATTTTGACACCGACAGTGATGATCATCATTTTTAGAGCATTGTCCCAAGTGAGGAAAGGATGATGGAGACTATGATTCCACCACAAGTCGGGATGAGACTCCAGACTAAAAAAAAGAGGCCATACAAAAAAAGAGAGAAAAGGCCCAAATAAAAAAAAGAGAAAAAGAGAGAAGGGACAATGCTACTGTCCTTTCACCACACTTGTGCTTCAAAGTAGCACCATGATCTTCATGATAGAGAGTCTCCTATGATATCACTTTCATATACTAGCGGGAATGTTTCATTATAGAACTTGGCTTGTATATTCCAATGATGGGCTTCCTCAAAATGCCCTAGGTCTTCATGAGCAAGCAAGTTGGATGCACACCCACTTAGTCTCTTTTGTTGAGCTTTCATACACTTATAGCTCTAGTGCATCCGTTGCATGGCAATCCCTACTCACTCACATTGATATCTATTAATGGGCATCTCCATAGCCCGTTGATACGCCTAGTTGATGTGAGACTATCTTCTCTCTTTTTTTGTCTTCTCCACAACCACCATTTTATTCCACCTATAGTGCTATGTCCATGGCTCACGCTCATGTATTGCGTAAAGATTGAAAAAGTTTGAGAACACCAAAAGTATGACACAATTGCTTGGCTTGTCATCGGGTTTTTGCATGATTTAAATATTTTGTGTGGTGAAGATAGAGCATAGCCAGACTACATGATTTTGTAGGGATAGCTTTCTTTGGCCATGTTATTTTGAGAAGACATAATTGCTTGGTTAGTATGCTTGAAGTATTATTTTTATGTCAATATTAAACTTTTGTCTTCAATCTTATGGATCTGAATATTCTTGCCACAATAAAGAGAACTACATGGATAAATATGTTAGGTAGCATTCCACATCAAAAATTCTATTTTTATCATTTACCTACTCGAGGATGAGCAGGAATTAATCTTGGGGATGCTGATACATCTCCAACGCATCTATAACTTTTGATTGTTCCATGCTATTATATTATCAACCTTGGATGTTTTATATGCATTTATATGCTATTTTATATGATTTTTGGGACTAACCTATTAACCTAGAGCCCAGTGCCAGTTTCTGTTTTTTCCTTGTTTTAGAGTATCGCAGAAAAGGAAAATCAAACGGAGTCCAATTGACCTGAAACTTTACGAAACTTATTTTTGGAACAGAAGAAGCCCACAGAGTATCGGAGATGGACCAAAAGAGTCCCGGGCTGCCCACGAGGGTGGAGGGCACGCCCCCCTGCCTCGTGGACAGCCCGGAGATCCACCGACGTACTTCTTCCTCCTATATATATCCATATACCCTAAAAACTTCGAGGAGCAGAATAGATCGGGAGTTCCACCGCCAGAAGCCTCCGTAGCCACCGAAAACCAATCTAGACCCGTTCTGGCACCCTGCCGGAGGGAGAATCCCTCTCCGGTGGCCATCTTCATCATCCCGGTGCTCTCCATGACGAGGAGGGAGTAGTTCTCCCTCGGGGCTGAGGGTATGTACCAGTAGCTATGTGTTTGATCTCTCTCTCTCTCTGTCTCTCTCTCTCGTGTTCTTGAGGTGGTACGATCTTGATGTATCGCGAGCTTTGCTATTATAGTTGGATCTTATGATGTTTCTCCACCTCTACTCTCTTGTAATGGACTGAGTTTTCCCTTTGAAGTTATCTTATCAGATTGAGTCTTTAAGGATTTGAGAACACTTGATGTATGTCTTGCGTGGGATACCCGTGGTGACAATGGGGTATTCTGTTGATCCACTTGATGTATGTTTTGGTGATCAACTTGCGGGTTCCGCCCATGAACCTATGCATAGGGGTTGGCACACGTTTTTGTCTTGACTCTCCGGTAGAAACTTTGGGGCACTCTTTGAAGTTCTTTGTGTTGGTTGAATAGATGAATCTGAGATTGTGTGATGCATATCGTATAATCATACCCACGGATACTTGAGGTGGCATTGGAGTATCTAGGTGACATTAGGATTTTGGTTGATTTTTGTCTTAAGGTGTTATTCTAGTACGAACTCTATGATAGATCGAACGGAACGAATAGCTTCATGTTATTTTACTACAGACTCTTGAACAGATCGATCAGAAAGGATAACTTTGAGGTGGTTTCGTACCCTACCATAATCTCTTCGTTTGTTCTCCGCTATTAGTGACTTTAGAGTGACTCTTTGTTGCATGTTGAGGGATAGTTATATGATCCAATTATGTTATTATTGTTGAGAGAACTTGCACTAGTGAAAGTATGAATCCTATGCCTTGTTTCCTGGCATTGCAATACCGTTTCCGCTCACTTTTATTACTTGTTACCTTGCTGTTTTTACATTTTTAGATTACAAATACCTATATGTACCATCCATATTGCACTTGTATCACCATCTCTTTGCCGAACTGGTGCACCTATACAATTTACCATTGTATTGGGTGTGTTGGGGACACAAGAGACTCTTTGTTATCTGGTTGCAGGGTTGCTTGAGAGAGACCATCTTCATCCTACGCCTCCTACGGATTGATAAACCTTAGGTCATCCACTTGAGGGAAATTTGCTACTGTCCTACAAACCTCTACACTTGGAGGCCCAACAACGTCTACAAGAAGAAGGTTGTGTAGTAGACATCAGCACTGCATGGTCAACATGGTCAATGTATGACGTCCATCGGAAGTGGAGTGTACGTGGAGAGGCTGACAGCTGGGTCCACGGCCGCACACAAGGAAATGCTTCCTTATTACGCGCAAAATAATGATTCCTCCACCTGACAGCTGGGACCCATCGGAAGGGCCTCTGTATTTCACGAAAAAATGTTCCCCCCGCTGTCAGCTCGGACCCACCAGCTATATCTTCGCAGCAAGGAAGTGCATCCTTATTATGCACAGAAAAATGAATACCCCCCCCCTTCTAGCTAGGACCCACTGTAGTGGGAGGCTGACTTGTGGGCCTACCAAGTTGACGGGGATGGAGGGCTTTGTCAACTTAGTCAATATGAATGATTCTAGCTCCAGTGACCATACAATGTCCATCCAACGGCCGCAGTGCTTCTTCAACCTCTGGTCTTCTTGCTTCAGCCGCCCAAACCAGCGCTGGTCGTGCCGCCTGCTCCTGCCTCCCATGGCCGGTTGGGCTGCCACGAAGGCCTCACCGCCCCCTTCTATTCCCACTGCTGGCTAGGCCATCCCTCTACTCACTCACACCCCCTGTTATTCTGCGGCGACGGTAGCCTCACACTGCAGCCGAACAGTGAACCCTCATACTCATACTCATACTCCTCTCCGCGTGGGCATCCACTGCCACGTCTTCCCCGGCTCCGCGTCGTCCCCTTCCTAGGCCTTGTCGTTGTCCACCGCCTTGGTGCTCTCGGCGCGGCGTGGTCAATGTGGTCAAGGAACGACTTCCATCAAAAGAGTACTGTATGTGGAAAGGCTGACATATGGGTCCACGGCCGCAGCAAGGAAGTGCCTCCTTATTACGCACAAAATAATGATTCCTCCACCTGACAGCAGGGACCCACCGGACGGGCCACCATATTTTGCGAAAAAACATTCCCCCATGACTACTGGGACCCACCAGCTACATCTTCGCATGCAAGGAAGTGCCTTCTTATCCTCCCTGACAGTCGGGACCCACCTAGTCGAAGTGTACATAACGTTGTCATTCTGGTCGCGAACGTGTACGTACATACTGGTCGATCGGTCTGTCTGCAGGCTGCAACGATGAACCGTGACCGAGTAAGAAAGGGCACGTGTCGTAGTAGAGGCGTACAAGTAGCACATACATGTACGTATAGCCAGGGTGCAAGAAAGTAAATACGGCCACGTACGTACATACGGACGGGGTCTCGAACGCCTACTCGCGCATACGTATGGCCAGGGCTCATGTACATGGAGAGGCAGCGACAACATCCTGTTCATCGGCAGCCAACTAGCTGGGTTGGAATGAAGAAAATACGTCATCGTGTTCATCAGGAGGCAACGGAACATGTGTTGCTCATCGGGAGCCAACCGACTTGGACGGAAGAGCCGATCGAAACAAGGTCTGGCGTACCGCAGAACGGAGGAAACGGCCTTTTGTTCGACCACCTACGATCCAAACGGGATCTTGTTCACTGGGAGGGGTGTGGCATACCGTAAAACAGAGGAAACAGACTTCTCTTCGACCTCCTACGGTCGAAACGGGGTCCTGTTGATCAGGGGGGCGTGGCGTACCACAAAACGGAGGAAACGGACTTGTGTTGGAGCACTACGGCCGAAACGGGGGTCCTATTCATCGGGAGGGGTGTGGTGTACCGCAAAACGGGACTCCACGGGCTACTGTTCATCTCCACCTCCAACCTCCACCTATGACTGTTCATCCACGGGCTCCTGTTCATCCAGCCTCCACCGCTCCTCCACCGGCCACTGTTCAACCAGCCCTCTCCATGGGGTCCTATTCAACCACCCCTCCACGGGCTACTGTTCATCCAGCCCTCCACCGGCTACTGTTCAACCAGCCCTCCACGGGGTCGTCCTGTTTATCTAGCCCTCCATGGGGTCCTGTTCATCCACCCCCAACTGACTCGATCGATCGGGGTCTTGTTCATCCAGCGGCAACGACCTCTACTACCACGGGGTCCTGTTCATCCAACCCCCATCGGGAACTGTTCATCCAACCCCCAAACAACGCTCACTATTCATCAAGAGGCAGCAGGTTAGATCGGCTTCAGTAAGCAGCAGTAGCGAAGGAATCGCTTGATCGGGTTTAGTTAACAGCCAGGGATCGATTGGTCGCTCGGGTTCAGTAACGCGTAGCCTGCAGTGCAATCGCTCGGGTTCAGTAGGAGAACGCCTTGCTCGGGTTTAGTTAGAGCCAAACGCCTCGCACCCATGCGCGTATGTGTACGAGAGAAACGCGCATCGCTCGGCCCCGACAACCCACCGTAACTGGGAACTCCCCAATATTTTCCTCGCCCTCGCTTCTACCATGTTTTTTCTGTCATGGACGGCCCAAAGAATGTCATGCAGCTGTGTCTCCGGCCCGGCTAGGACGAAAAGCCCATTTTCTATCATGTTTTTTTGTCATAGAAGTAGGAGCCCACCACATCTATGATGATACTGGGTTTTGTCACAATTATCGTCACAGAAGTGTCATAAGCATGAGAGAGAAAAATTCGTTTGGCCCAAAATGTCACGGATGTGTCTTTTTTTTTGTAGTGAATGCTTCCAAACATACCGGGAAAGCCCACTGGTGCACCCATCTAATGAAGTCTTACAGTTTCCTCTTCATTTGAAGCTCGAAGATATACATCTCTGAATGCCTCAATGATAGACTTAACAATTTTGTTCAAACTCTTAATTTAAGTGATCTCTACCATTCCAATCTAACCGTCAATAGAATTAGTTGGATTGCCATATGCAAGCATGCCCACCGCCGTTGAAACCTTCTTCAAAGTACCATGACCTTGTTAACTAGTTGCATTTCTTCTCTGACAAAGTACGAACAATGATTTTACACGATATGAACAGTGCGCAAGAACAGACTCTTTAACACTCGAAACCTTCTCCTAAAAGTTTTTAGAAGTTATCTGCAAAGAGGCAAATGCTCGTTAAACGAACAATTTCCTATAGTGTTGCATCAACCATTCCACTTGTTGACGGTACCATTACAAGTTTAGGGTTGCACTTGATACTAGATGTGGGTATGTCTAATAAACACATATTTTAATCATTTCCACCTTGAAAATGTGTTAGCACTTAGCTGATATTCACAATATCTTTTTGCATCATTGCTTAGCTTATGTGCTACTTCTAGCACCAAGTCATTATATGTTAGTATCATGTAGAATTTTTGCTTGTTAGTCCAACTTTGTGATATTTTCACATAAATGGTATGTATTTTTTATTTCTTTTGTTGGTGTTGGGGCAAAAATAATAAGGTGAACATGGTTCCATGTGCACTCACATGAATAGTAATTAAAAAAAATACAAGACAAATTCAAAAAATTCTGCAATTTTGTAGTATCAAACTTGGTTGAACATTCTACTCATGTGTGAATTTTTGTGAAGAAATAACACCCGTGGTATTTTTAGTGAAGAAAATACAATCGAGGCCTTGCTATTCATCAAATAGTGTTTTTTTAATATAGCTTCGATTTTTTATTTTTGCCCATAATACCATGAATGTAATTTCTTTGTGAAACTTCATACGCGAGTATACCGGTCGACTTTGCATGTTGCAAAAAAATCAGTTTTTTTTTAATTTTTTCTAGTATTTGTTTGAATTTACTATTCATAAGGGGTGAGCGTGGAACTATGTTCACCAAATCCGCATCTGTGTTGGGGTGCTTAAGTAATGGATAGAAATATTTTGACGATGCCATTTGCACCTCGAGACTCATACGACTCTTAGGTTCAATTTGCTTTGGAGCGAGGTGTTTCTGCTATGAGTGGAGAGCTTGGAACCACTAGTAAGCTTGCACGTGCAATGCACCTTGCAAACTTAACCAAATGATACCACGCCAATATAAAAATGGATACATAATGTTGTGTTGCCCCTCAAGTTGTATTTTTTAAGAGTGAGACATCGCTATGGTCGTGTTGCTGCGTAAGGACAGTAATATATTGTTTGTCCATGCGGTGTTTTGATAGGTTGTGAAAGAAGAAGAACAAGTTATGTTAGAAAGCATCCTTGAATTTTTCTCGTATTCAATCCGTGGAGGTGCAATCCTTCAACTGGTCTTAATATCATGGTGTAAGCAATTAACAACTAAAATGAGAGAGAGAGAGAGAGAGAGAGAGAGAGAGATAAAGATCAACGATATTTAGATCAACAAATAGTTTATAGATTGGATTTCCTTGATAATGTATTACGACATTTCTTACAATCAATTACATGCTGCAAATACTCAGAAATCGCACTTGAATGACCACTAAAATTAAAATACAATTCAAATAAAAATATCAATAGTGTCGAACTAACATTTTGAAGTAATATCTGAACAACAAAAGACTTTAAGGTGCTTTACAAATTAGTTTTTGTCCACATAAGGAATCTATTTGAATGTACTGCTAGTGCTACACGTGAGAAATCGAGAATAAGGAATGACATATGAGTAGATGATTTGGTGCGTGAGGTTCGCTCCAAATTTCAGATCCTTTGGACATATGAATGGCTCTCAGCAAAAAAGACAAATTAGGTTAGAAAAATGCATGAACAAAAAACTTTTTTATGACCACAAATTTGTCTTTTTTTGCGGAGAGCTACTCAGATGTCCAAATGACCTGAAATTCAGAGCGCACCTCACGCACCAAATTATCTACTATACAAAAAATGGATTTTAAAAAAAAACTAGTATTTGTTTTGAATTTTTGATTCATCGCAGGTGCAGATGAGCCTGGGCACGAATCGCTGCTCTCAGGGTTCTTACTAAAACATTATAGGTTTGTGTGATTCGGCAATAATGGCAGTATTTGAAAGAAACACAATCATAACTTAGGGTGACATTCAATTGTTTTAATTCCCTCTGTTTATAGTGGTCATTTCAATTGTCACCAATGGGCAACTCAAGTAAAAAAACATTTCATTTTCCCATTATCTACTATAAAATATAATGTTGCAAAAATTCATAGAAGTAATGTATCTTACGATACGAGAGAAAAATAAACGACTTGCACAACAAGCACATACAACATACCTTGTTTGATAAAAGTACACTCAAGTGTACATGCGGATTTTATAAAGAACCTTATAGTGGATATTCTTTTTTTCCCTCAAAAATATCTCACGGGACCCAAGCTCGGCACGTTGAGCGTAAACTAAGATAAGCTAACCTATTACTGTGAAAGTCATGTCAAATGCATCAATGAGGTAGAGCAAACCTAGTAGAGTAGTAACTAATCCTAAGGCCAGGCACTGCTTAATTAGAAGTTAAAAGGGTGTACACTCCCGAAGTCTCTCCTAAGGCCAGGCATATGAAAGCAGGCCACAAGGATGTAAGGAGCCCGCCTGAGTTCTCGCTCCGAAGACCAAGATACTCCAACTCTAAACACGCCCAGGGCTGTTGACAATGTAATACAC
This sequence comes from Triticum aestivum, assembly GCF_018294505.1. Classification (NCBI taxonomy): domain Eukaryota; kingdom Viridiplantae; phylum Streptophyta; class Magnoliopsida; order Poales; family Poaceae; genus Triticum; species Triticum aestivum. The sequence continues at coordinate 623,401,525 of NC_057806.1, read as the reverse complement.
CAAGGGTGGCCTCTCGTTGGGAGCCCGGCAGCAAGCCTCTCTCCGGGCCCATGGAGATAGGCTAAGGCCTAACCATAAGATGGATCCACGGAGCCCGAATAGGCGGCAAATGATCATCTTGGCGAGCAAGCCAGGATGGCGGCCGCCGAGATCAGATTGATCTCTTGTAAAACTCTAGCCCCCGCCATCTATGTAAGGTGGGGGCTAGGGGTAGCCATAAGGATCTACATCCATAGAACCATACTCTTTGCCATCTATTTTTTTTAGCTGTTGGCAAAGAACTATTTTTTTCTGGCTGACAGCAAAGTGTTGACGCCATCGGTTAGGGTCCAGGCCCTACAAATTGCTTTTCTTTGTCGTCAGGCCGACGACAAACTCTTTACCATATAGAAAGGCAAGGATAAAGTAGCTCTTTGCCGATTTAGGCTTTGCCGAAAACCTTTGTCGTCAGCTAACTGTCGGCAAACTCTTTGCCATCATGTTTTCTCTCTCTGCCGTCTGTGTCGCCACTAACGACAAACTTGCCTGATTCCCGTCGTGTCGATAGTATCATGATCCATCCCCTATTTTAACCCTTGCACGAGGTACTCCACAATGAATACAAACACAAAGCAGGATGTAGGGTGTTGCTCCTTCCGGGAGCTCCGAACTTGGGTAAACTCCTCATGTGGTCTCCGATCTGGTACTTCCGGCTGCGTTCACCACCCAACCGAGGGTCCTAACAGGTTTATGCACCATGAATTATCATCCTCTCCACCAACTCGTACAGTCAAAGAAGAAAATAATCCATAATGAATGATAAATAAGGAAATAGCAAGGCTAATTAATCATATTCATTATACGCTGATCTTGTGATCTCCACTGCCTGGGGGGCAGCTCTTCTACTCTTCCCTACTGGAACCGGCTGCCTCGGAGGCCAGGTCATAGCGGATTGAGTTGGTGATGACACGCTCTATGGATTTACATGCAACACGAGCTCGATGAAAGTACAATCTGATGAACCAGGGGACAACTCGAGGGGTTTGTCGCGTTTGAGGGGATTGAGCCATCGCCCGAGGGTGTTGATGGGAGGGTATTTGTGCGGGGGTCTCTGCGTGCGATGGGAATAGGTGAGTGATGCCTCTCTAAGGGATGTTGTGATGCATAGGGATGAAAAGTGAGTGTGTGATCTCCCATTTTTCTACTTAAATAAATGAATGTGTGTTGGTGAGGGGCGAGGCCATGTAGGCGACGATGAACTAAACTGGGGAGGGAGATGTGGCCCATCTCGCGGGAGGCCTGCACATGGGCCAACCTTAGGACCCAGTAGGCCAGGACGTGGCAAGAGCCCTTCGCCCTGCGGGGGGTCTGTCTTCTGAAAGTTTCTTCATCTTGGCGTGCAAGCTAAGGACTCCCTATGTGTGATCCCTTTTGGAACATTTGGTCGTGCTCTGCACCCTACTAGGACTACTGATGGGTTTCAGTACCATCAGTAGGGCCAAAAGAGTGTCGCCCATACAACCAGTGACATAGCGACATTATTAATTAAACACTGGTTTTACTCACTACCCTCTTCATCTGTGATCATCCAGGTAAGCTCGCCTTTATGCGGCCTATGCTATGATAAATATGATCTCGTTAATTAAGCACAACGTGCAAATTGCAAAATTATAATGATGTTTTGATGTCTCTATATCTAAGATTAGGCCCAGAAGAGCGTGGCCTATACAACCAACAACATAGCAACATTGTTAATTAAACACTGGTTGTACTCACTACCCTCTTCATTTGTGCTCACCTAGGTCGCCTTTATGCAGCCTATGTTGTAACAAATATGACCTTGTTAATGAAACACAACGTACACATTGACAAATTATGATGATGTTTTGGTGTCTCTATATCTAAGTTGGTTATCCCATGGCATCACACGAGCATTCAACCAGTATATAAAAAAGTAGAGTGAATGTTATGCCTATGGGAATCTTCTCCACAATTGGAGGGCTTGATCCCACTAGGGGAGGATAGATCGAGCAATGCTCTCTCTAAGTCTTACTCTATACTTTGCTAACCCTAGAAAAGGGGGGAGGTACCAAATATATATGTTCTAAGGAAAGAGGGGAAAGTGGGGGTACAAGGGACATTTCCCATTAGATGCATGCTGGCATGGAGGAGCTCCAGGGTAGGTCGGGGACCCGAGGTACCTAGAGAGCAAACCACTAGACCCAGGGGATCCGGGGTATCTAGAGAGCAATGTCGTTGGAGGTCGGGAACCCAGGGGTCCAGAGCCCTGGGGTCGCAGGGTGTCCAGAGAGCTTCTCCTTGTCTCAGCTCTCTGGGACTCCATCTAGCTATCATCGTTGGCCCTCTTTATGGACATGGCATTGATTCCTCACTTCTCCGTGGATGTTGTCATCGTACATAATCACACACAAGGTTCCACTCTGATGTATTAGCCATGTCCCATCTAAATGCAGAGGGAGCTCAATTAGGAGAGAAGTTACCTCACTCTCGATAGCTCCTGCACTAGCCCTTGTCATTTATCCACTTCAGGCTTGAAGGCTTGATGACGGGTTCATGATGATGTCCATGGGATGCTCCATGCCAGGGAGGCTCAGACTACTACCTAGTCTACAATGAGAACAACTTTGATCATTAGAGTAGAGTATATCACGATGGAGTAGTTGTGAGACATCGTTCTGTTGCAATATAACTTGATTTAAGTTTCCCTTTATTATTACAGTTATGCATTGTACCTTGATACTGGTAGGTGAGGAGATTCAAAGCCAGATGGCCTAAATGGAAGCAGGACGCACTTTCCATTGCACTAGGAGGCTCTCCCCATTGATACCAAACATTTTATAATTTTCCAATGTGTTGCAATGAGGGCATAAATATTCTAGTGAGTCAATACCAATCATGTCTGATATATGCCTTACACCCACCATATTCTAATGCAGGAAGTGATTTGATTGAGTTAATAAAACATTCTAATTTGATTGACTCAATGCAAAATTTTGATTTGATTTGATTGTCCGTGTCCGACATATAGCTAGAATGATTTGAATTGAGTTAATGCAATTGCCTTGCACCCACCAACAGGTTGATTTGATTGAGTGGATGCAAAATACTACTCCCTCTGTCCCATAATATAAGAACGTTTTTTACACTAGTATAGTGCCAAAAACGCTCTTATAATATGAGACGGAGGGAGTAGTTGATTTGATTGAGTGGATGCAAAATAGTTGATTTGATTGTTTGTGTCCGGCATATAGCTAGAAGGATTTGATTTAATTTGACTTGATTGAGTTAATGCAATTACCTTTCTCACCTACTAATGGAGGCTCTTCAAAAGATTTGACTTGACTAAGATATGCGGGACGTGGGGAGGGAAGACTTCACCGACGAAAACCCCAAATTTCAGTTTGGAGAGCTTGTTTCTAATGTTGTAACACAAGTTTGTGACGATGAACAGCTGTAATGCTTCTAGTGTACCACTCTCATCCACACTCCACAGCCATCCTGCCCGCTGTAGACGCTCACAGCGCCTGTGTTTCATTACGTTAATAAAGCTGGATGCCATCATGGGATAGATTGCCTGTAGAAGAATCGTGCTGGACGGGTCTCTTCTTATGGTCTTATCCACTGGATGCTTATTTTGGGAGGAAAGACTAATTCTAGCCATGGATGGATTCCGCTGATCCGCTCTGATCTGACGCAAGGCAACACAGTAAATTAGCCCTTATCCTTGCATGCATGCATCAAGTCAAGGTTAGTTGGTACCCCCATCTGAATCCCGAGATATTAGCCAGGTTCTAGCAAGCTGGCCGTGAGTGTTAAGTAGAGTATAAAGCTGCATGCGGATGGTTAGTCCAATCCGGCCCTAGTCACCCGCGATGCAAATCACACTCCTGCCAGGAGGACGTACCTGCCATTTCTAGTAGTTCGTTTCTCTCTCTCTCTCTGACTCGGAGGGGCATCAGCCATGGGAGTGGAGGAGCAGGGGAAGAAGAATGGCGGCGATGGGGGTGGGAGGACGAACAAGTACGCTGTCGCCTGCTCCGTCATCGGCTCCATCATCTCCATCCTCATGGGCTACGGTACGTGATCAGAACGAAATGGAGTACCATGCATGCATGTCCATCCCCTGTTCTGTAAGTGAAGTTAGATGTGTGATCTTGTGGATGCAGACACCGGCGTGATGAGCGGCGCGATGCTGTTCATCAAGGAGGACCTCGGGACCAACGACACGCAGGTGCAGGCCCTCGCCGGCATCCTCAACGTCTGCGCGCTCGCCGGCTCCCTCACCGCCGGCCGCGTCTCCGACTGGGTGGGGCGCCGCCGCACCATCTCGCTCGCAGCCTGCATCTTCCTCGCGGGCTCCGTCCTCATGGGCCTCTCGCCCAACTTCGCCACGCTCCTGGCCGGCCGCTGCGTCGCCGGCGTCGGCGTCGGCTACGCGCTCATGATCGCGCCCGTCTACGCCGCCGAGATCGCGTCCGCGGACATCCGCGGCTCGCTCACCTCGCTCCCCGAGATCTGCATCAGCTTCGGCATCCTCATTGGCTACGTGTCCAACTACTTCCTCGCCAAGCTGCCGCTGGTCTACGGCTGGCGCACCATGCTGGGGCTCGGCGCGCTCCCCAGCGCCGTGCTCGCCCTCGGCGTCCTGGCCATGCCGGAGTCGCCCCGGTGGCTCGTCATGCAGGCCCGCCCGGACGAGGCGCTCGCGGTCCTCCGGAAGGTCTGCAACACGGCGGGAGAGGCCGACGTGCGGCTCGCGGACATCAAGAGCGCGGCCGGGTTCGTCGAGGGAGACGACGCGTCCGCGCCCGCGACCGGCAGCGGCGGCAAAGGCGTGTTGAAGGAGATGTTCATACACCCGACGCCGACCGTCCGTCGCGTCCTCGTGGCCGGCCTGGGCATCCACTTCTTCCAGCACCTGAGCGGGATCGAGGCCGTGGTCCTCTACAGCCCGCGGATCTTCAAGGCGGCCGGCATCGCCACCCGCAACAAGATCCTCGCGGCAACCATTGGGGTGGGCGTGACGAAGACGGTGTTCATCATGACGGCGATCCTGCTCGTCGACCGCGTCGGCCGGCGGCCACTCTACCTGTCCAGCCTGGCCGGCATCGTCGCCTCGCTAACCTGCCTCGGCCTAGGCCTCACCGTCATCGAGCACTCGCCTCACGGCCACGGCGCGCCCTGGGCGGTCGTGCTGGCCATCACCACGGTGTTCACCTTCGTCGCCTCCTTCTCCGTCGGCGTGGGGCCCATCACTTGGGCCTACAGCTCAGAGGTCTGGCCGCTCCGGCTGCGCGCGCAGGGCGCCAGCATCGGCGTGGCCATCAACCGCATAATGAACGCCGGCGTGTCCATGACCTTCGTCACCCTGTACAAGGCGATCACCATCGGCGGCGCCTTCTTCCTCTTCGCGGGGTTGGCGGTGGTGGCTGCCACGTTCTTCTACTTCTGTTGCCCGGAGACGCAGGGGAGGCCCCTGGAGGAGATCGAGGAGGTGTTCAGCCAGGGTTGGCACGCCCGGCGGAGGCAGCAGCCGTCGTCGTCGCCGGTGGCCGACAGCAAGGCATAGTGTTTCACGGTGACGGTACAAACCATGTACCAGGACGTGTCCACACTTCGCATGGCCGTAGTGTTTGGTCATAGGATTTTAATAGTAGTAGCTTTTTATTACAAATAGTGCTGCACTTTGGAAGGTTTATTAAAGAGAAAGATAACCTATCAGTACTGTATTGTAGTAGCTGTCGTGAGTGTTGACAAGAAATTTCCAAAACGATCTTCAGAGAAAGAATGGGAATTTTATGGGAAATGTTTATATCTCGCTTCAGTGCAAGTGCTCCTTCGGTCTGCCTTGAAGCTTCGGCCCCGCACTGTAGCTACTGGCCGGCCCGTTCCGTCTGTTTTTTTTTTCCTTCATCCATGGTGTTTCGTTCCGGTTCATTGAGTTTAGTTCGCTGGGAATGCTAGCTGCTCGGTTGAAACCTTTCCTTTCCAGAGATTAGAGACTCAAAGTGCGTTCCCATCAGGGAGGATAATCACGGACAATGTTATACTAGTGGCTTATGAATGTCTACACACGATGAAAAAGAGAAGGAAAAGTAAAATTGGTCTATGTGCTGTGAAGCTTGATATGCATAAAGCGTATGATAGTGTTGAATGGGGTTTTTTAAGGCAATCCTTGGCAAGTTGGGGTTCGATGAGCGATGAATTGGACTAATCATGTCATATGTGACCTCTGTCGAGTATAAGGTCCGGTTCAACTCTAATGAAACAGATTCGTTTGTTCCTATTAGGGGTTTAAGACAGGGGGGGGGGGGGCCTTTGTCCACACACCTCTTCTTGCTATGTGCTAGGAGCAGGGGGGAGGAATACAAGTGTGTCGTGATTCCCTGGTAATATCTCATTTACTCTTCGCCGATGATTCCTTGATTTTTATGAGGGTGGATGATACGAATGTTGTTGCCTTGAAGGGAATTTTAAATGACTATTGTGCGGCTTTAGGGCAATGGGTGAGCACGGCCAAATCATCTATTTATTTCAGTGCAAACACAGATGTGGAGGACAAAGTTGAGGTGTGCCAGACACTTGATATTATGATAGAATCTCTCTCTCATAAATATCTGGGATTACCCTCAATGATAGGTGTGGATCGAGTGGATTGCTATAAGCACTTGATAGAGAGAATCCAAAAACCGATGAACGGTTGAAGGAAAGAACACTATCTTATGGCGGGAAAAGAGGCATTGATTAAGGCAGTAGCCCAAGCCATACCAATGTATGCGATGAGTGTATTCAAATTTCCTAAAAAAATGCAAAGGAATCACTGATATCATATCGCATTACTGGTGGGGTGATGGAGAGAATCAGCGAAGGATGCATTGGTTTGCTTGGTGGAAGGTGTCTGTTTCAAAGGAGAAAGGAGGCTTAGGCTTTCGCGATGTTAATAGTTTCAATTTGACTATGCTCGCGAAACAATGTTGGAGACTCGTTGAGAATTAGGAATCTCTTTGACCCATGGTTGTAAGGTCCAAGTACTACCCATCTAGAGATATCCTAAACTGTCAACTCAAGAAAGGTTCCTCCTATGTATGGCAGAGTATATGAGCTGGCATTCAGACTTTCAAAAAAAAGGTGTATTTGGAGAGTGAGAAATGGCATGAAGATCAACATTTGGGAGGATAGTTGGATCCCAAATAGCTCTTTTAGGAAGATAATTACGGTGTGCGGCAACAGAATTCTAACCACTATGAATGAATTGATAGACCCTGTCAATGGAGGATGGGATGAGCAAATTATCAGGGACAATTTTTTTGGAACATTGATGCAGAAAGAATACTGTAAATTTCTTTATTCCAGTACGATACAGATGACTTTATCGCATGGCATCTCACAAAGTCTGGTACCTTTGCCGTCCGATCGGCCTACTACATGTAGTGGGAGGATTCCTATTTGGCCCAAAACTCAAGTACATGAGGAATTAGTGGATTAGTGTCACATCCAATATGGAAGATTATATGGAATCTTAAAATGCCAGGGGAGGTATATTTGTATGGAGATGCCTTCACAATGCTATTCCATGTATGGATGTACTGGCTAATCGCCATATCTCAACTTCTGGTTAATGCCCAGTGTGTCAAATACATGCGGAGGATGTAGCGCACACCCTGTTCATGTGCAGTCGAGCAAAAGAAGTATGGCACGCTCTGTGATTACTTGAAATCATAGAACAAGCATGCACACCACACTTGTCAGGAGCAGAAATCTTAGAGAATCTGTTATGTAATGCGACTAATAGGAAGCAATATTTGGACGTAGTTCAAATCTCAGAGATGATCGTGGCTACCAGCTGGTATCTGTGATGGCAGCGGCGTCAAATTGTGAAGAAGGAAGAGGTGCAAGCGCCGGCGAGAACTGGTCCAGCAATCCGAGCCTTAGCACTTAACTATGTGCGCGCAAATGGGAAAACCTGTCGCGACGCCGCGTATGAATCGTTGGAGGAAGCCGCTATCTGGTCAGCTGTCACTTAACGTTGATGCATCCTTTAATGAAGAAAGTTACTCGGGGTCATGTGGAGCTGTCATTTGAGATCACCTTGGCTCTTTCGTTGCTGCATCACCAAGCTTGAATATGCAGCCGATATTGTAGCAGTTGAAGCAGTTGCACTGGTGAAAGGCCTTGAGCTAGCTCTACAACTTGGGATAAAAACTCTTCTGATCCAGATGAACAATTTGATTGTGGTCGAGTCCCTAAAAAGCAACAGTGAGCATTCCATGGTGGCTGCTCCAATCTTTGATGAATGTTGTAACATGATGGAAGATTTCAGGAAGGTCGAAGTAGAACATTGCAATAGAGTCAAATATGGTTGCTCATATATTAGCTCAGAAGGGCAGCCGATATTGTAGCAGTTGAAGCAGTTGCACTGGTGAAAGGCCTTGAGCTAGCTCTACAACTTGAGATAAAAACTCTTCTGATCCAGATGAACAATTTGATTGTGGTCGAGTCCCTAAAAAGCAACAGTGAGCATTCCATGGTGGCTGCTCCAATCTTTGATGAATGTTGTAACATGATGGAAGATTTCAGGAAGGTCGAAGTAGAACATTGCAATAGAGTCAAATATGGTTGCTCATATATTAGCTCAGAAGGGACGTGTGGAACCTCCGGCTTTTGGATGGACACACCCCCGGGTTTTCTCTCAGTTGCTCTAGCGGATGATGTAAGCATTTTGTGAATAATAAAGCGGCCATGATGGCCTTCCCGTCAAAAAAAAAAGTTTGCTGGGTTAACTTCGTGGTTTTCTTCTGTGTCTTTTTTTCATGTGTGGATTTCTTCTCGGTTTTGGCCTGTATTTTAGGTAAGTTATTTCGTTTCTTATTTCTTCACCTGCTTTTTCTTTCTTTTTCGGTTTTCATATGTCTGTTCCCTGGATTTTATATTTTCACTGATTTTCGTGTTTCCTTTTTCTCTTTGGTTTTCTTTTGTTTCTTTCTTTGGTTGTTTCTTTTCTGTTCTAGGTTTTTTTATTTTTCTTTGTTTTTTATTTCTTTCTTAGTTTTCATTAGTTTTCTTAGTTTGTCTTCATTTTTTTATTTTTCTTTATCTTTGTTTGTGTCCTCATCGGTTTTAACAGTTTTTGGGGTTTTTTATTTTTATTTGTTCTCGGGGTGTTTCTTTTGTTTCTTTCTTCCACTTCTTAGGTTTTCATCTTTTTTTTCCTTTTTTCTTCGACACATGTCGACATTTTTCATCCGCACTTAATATTTTGTCTATACACCACGAATATTTTTTGGTACATGTTTAGAACTTTTTAGGTGATTAACATTTTCAAGAATTAATGTTTGATTACTAATTTTTCCATACACATTGTACATATTAGGTATATATCAGGAATATTTTTAATAAATGTTTAATTTTTTAAAAAATATGACCAATAAATTTTTATATGTTATCTACAATTTTTAATTTTTATGTTAATTTTTTCATACATGTTCTACATTTTTCGTATACATCAGGAACATTTGTTTTTATACATTTCACATTTTTTAAATAGATTATTAACATTTTCAAATATTTCTGTTTCATGACTATTTTTCGTACGCATAGTACATTTTCTATGGACACCAGGAACATTTTTTATGCACGTTTAACATATTTGACATACATGATGAATATTTTTCCCAATTTTTTATGTTAATTTTTTAATACACGTTCTACATTTTTTTATTCATTAGGAACATCTTTTCGTACACGTTTAACATTTTGATACAGATGATTATATTTTCAAATATTTATTTTTGGAAGTTTACTCTTTTCATACACATTATATATTTTTTCTGCACATCAGGAACATTTTTTATACATGTTTAACATTTCCCAAGTAAAATATTAACATTTTTAAAACTTAGTTTGCTTTATGTCTACCTTTTCTATACATCAGGAACATTTTTTTTACATGTTTAACATTTCCCAAGTAAATGATTAACATTTTTAAAAACTTACTTTGCTTATGTCTACCTTTCCTATACTCAGTATATATTTTTATATAAATCAAAATATAATTTTATACACATCTAATATTTTAAAAAAACATATGTAAGGCATATTTTTTTCATATATATGTTAGAAAAATTTGGAATTATAAATAAATGTAAAAAAGAAACAAAAGAAAGATGAAAACAAGAAAATAAATGTTATAGTGGACTCTCGCACGCAATTGGCCTTCTCTGTAATGCGCTCGCTTTAGGCTAGGCGACCGTCCAATTCGCGTGGAGCGAGGAGGTATCCGAAATCAATAATTAAGGAGTACTTTTTGCAAAGATCACTCCCCTCCCCAGGTTGCGACAAGCGGTGCACTGCATGCATGCCACTTGTCACAATCTGGAGGTTTTCCTTTTTTTAGACTCGTTTATTCAAAATGTTTTATTTCTTAAACCACGCGTCTAAATTTTAAACTGTTTTCACCATTGGATACTCGCATTGAGATCTTCAAAACTAGATACCATGTTGATAGGTTTTGAATTTTTTTTACAAAAAAACCGAACCGAGGGCGCATTTTTTCCTTTTCAAAGGGGCACGAGTGTGCCTCTCACAAAAGCAAATTCATGCCTCCATGAGAAAAAAAATCCATACGTCTCGAAAAGACAAAAAAATATGTTTTTTCTACTTTTTCTTCAAGAGGCACAACTGTGCCTCTTGGGGAAGAAATCCGTGCCACTGCGAGAATTAAATCGTACTTTCCAGGATAAAGGAAAAAAAAGAAAACACTTTCTTTCCCCTTTTACGAGAGGCATGATCTCGCAGAACCAAATCCGTGCTTTGACGAGAAGGATATGCATGCCTCTTGAGGAAAGAAAAAAAGGGTTTTTCCCCTTTTTAGGGTGGCATGACTGTGCCTCCCACGGAAGCAAATTCATGACTTCATGAAAAGTAAATCCGTGTCACTCGTGGAAGAAAAAAAACACATTTCTTTTCCTTTTTTGAGAGGCACCATAGAAGCAAATATGTACCAAAAGTATATTCGTGTCTCTCGTGAAAAGAAAAGCGCGTTGTTTCCTTTTCCAAGTTGCACGACTTTGCCTCTCATGGAAGCAAATTTGTGCCTCTCGTGGAAGGCAAAAATATGTTTTTCTCTTTTCCGAGAGACACGACTCATGGAAGCAAATCCGTGCCTCCACGAGAAGTAAATTGGTACCTCTCGTAGAAAGAAAAAATGAAAACGTATTTTTTTCATGCACGACTGCACCTCGTGGAAGCAAATCCGTGCCTCACGTAGAACGAAAAAGCGCGTTTTCATTTACTTTTCCGATTATGCCTCTCACAGAGCAAATCTGTGCTTCCACGAGAAGTAAATCATGTCTCTCGAGGAAGAAGAAAAACGTATTTTTCATGATTTTTTTAAGTTGATTCAAAAGCTAAGAAAAACTGAAAAGCTAAAAAACTAAAAAAAAACATCTAAAAGCCGAAAACACGTACGAAGAAAATGAGGAACACATGACAGCTGCTGAGAGCGCGTCAAGTGGCAGGCTTCCCAGCCCATCCAAAGTGACCCGCTGATTAGTTGCTCCACACGAGGTATAGCCACGCCCGTTAGGTTAATCAAAAGAAAAAGCCACACCCGTCAGGGGCCACGTTTCGTATGGATTACACGTGGACTACCCCCTATGCTACTTTCTTGCGCCCCCTTCCTCCATCCGATCTATGCCTGTGGGAATGTATCCGGTGCACCGGATGCTATGGAATATTTTAAAAAATCTGAGAAAATTCTAGCACGTTAACGCAACATCAACGTATGATGTTACAAATTTTCGTATACAAATTCAAAATATTTTTTGAGATACAAATTTGACAAATTTGACATCAGTGTGATAATGGGCCAAATCTAAAGCCCAAGTTTATATACTATTCAGCGTTGAATTTGTCATTCTTGCTTTTCGACTTATGTTTCGAATTTTGACTTGAAATTCGTGACAACCTACATTGATGTTGTGTTAGCGTACTAATTTTTATGTATAATTTTTTGTATATTTTAAAAGCACAATGTGAGTTTGGTGCATCGGTAGTACCACAAGCTTCGATACACCAGATATTTTCCCCTATACCCGTCACCACACCATCTCCTCTGGCCGTGCCACTTACTTCAATCCACTGCAGCCAGTTGGAACCAGTTGTGGTGGTGCGAGCGGAGCCCTGGGGGCTGGGGACGAGCGGGCCACGGTGGTGCTGCTAGCAGGCGATGCGCCGGGGATGAGGCTGCGAGCCCAAACATGGAGGAGTTGTGACCGCGTAACGGTGGTGCAAGCCTTAAGCAGTCTAGCGGTGTCGTCCCTATCCACACGAGCACTACAACTAGCGCAGTGCTAAGCCGGGACCGTCGTTAACTTTTGTGCACATAGCAATACTCCCCCATGCATACTGCACACTTGGAAAAAATTCTCCCTGCATACATAGTTACATACAGCAACATAAAAGAATGATTCACTCTCCATCAACATCAATAAACATAATTTTAGCAAAAGAAGACATGAAAAACTTTTATTACCATTTGTCACACTTGTTATATATGTAGGATGCAACACAAATACCTAGAGCAGAATGCATATATAGAGGCCTTGTGACAATGAGTTGAGATATTTAATGTTTCAAATGATGGCTATCCAGAAACACAGATGGGTTCTTCTTTTAGAACCGCTAACACCTCTGAGGTGTTTGTTTTGGGTCTGTCTGTCCCAAACAACCCCATGAAAGTTGGTGCATTTGGTCCTCAGCAATAATCTTCGCCACCAAAATGTCCTTTTCTTTTTTCATCTTTGCCTTGGAAATAGTCTCATCTTTAAATTCCGTTGCCGTTAGAGTGTTGATCCCATGCCGGCCCTCTATCAGTTCCCTTGCCTTTTTCCTTAGGCTGTCCATCCATTCGGTGTACTGGCCACATACATAATACACCATGCCGCCTATGGGAGTCATCAGGATCATAATTGTGTGGACGACGAAGCTCTGGATCACTCCCTTACACTCCTCGACGAGCAGATTGAATCCTAAGATGACCTTCTTCATACCCATCTTGTGTTCCACCCTCGTTTCCTCGGAAAACCTAATGAACTCACCCAAAACCAAGGTGGAGGCAATTGTTGCGGGGAATGGAGATTCATGGATCAAGGCAGGCTTCTTGGTGGGAGTGCATAGCGGCTGCATCTGCATTGTTAACACTAGAGCTAGGGCGATGATGATGGCCGACTTGTAGCACTGCTTGCCGCACCTGGACTTGGGCTCCCCCGACACCAGCGGTAACAAGGTGAGGGATAGAATGGTGACATACCTCATCATGCACCAAGTAGGTGATCCGATAATGGTTTATGAAGGCAACGAGGCCAATGAGTGTGGCTTTTGCGTGGGAGAAAATGGAAGGGAAGGTAGCGAAGGATTCAGAGATGTCGACCAGTGTGTCCAACATACATTTTGTCGCCGTGAAGGAGAGGCCGATGATATATACTCACCGGCACCAACTTGGGGTAATTGTTGAACTTGTCTGGCGCAAGCAGTATTTGGGCCCAGGCGCCTAGCCACATGACCACTAGAAACGACAACACCACTAGAAAGGACAGTGCCATGAGTGCAAGAAGTGGTGTGAGGACTATGTTGGAGACACTGAAAGGTTTCATGCACATATGCAACAGCACGAGCGTGAGGCCGACGATGAACGAATCCTTCATCGAATCCAACAGCTTACACGATAGTGCCATCGAGCACACGATATAGATGAGATAGCCAGCAAGGCCAACAAATGTTGCTTTCATGTCGAAGTCAATGGAAGGCTTCTCGAACGGTGTGCCCCACATCATGTTTAACAACACGAGGGTGAGGCCAACAATGACCATGAGCGCCAACTCAGGGTGGACGTACCGCATGGGACACCAAATGTGTAATTTGCAGATGGCGCCCGTGGCTATGACGAGGACCGGACACGACAACGCCACCATGCACATGATATAGACGAGGTAGCCCGCAAGGAAAACAAGGGTGGCCATCATGACTGACGCACTGTCGGAATGCTTCATGAACATATCCATCATGGTGAAGGTGACGCCAACGACGATCATGAATATCCAATAGGGGCAATTCTCCCTGGTTGTGTCTGCAGTCCTGCACGGCACACGGAGACGGCCATGATGAGCACCATAAACGACAATGCCATCATGCACGCGATAGCCAGCGAGCCCAAGAAAGGTGGCTGCCAAGATGGAGGGGAATTCAGTGACCTGAGCAGGCCACATCATATCCTACCGCGACGAACTCATCCGCAACCGAGAGACAAAGTCGCTCAACCATCGATGATATACATCATCCAAGAGGCATGTGCAAGTATTGTGGCCATTTGAAACAACTAATAGGTTGGTGGCCAAGTGGTGCGCAAATCATCGAGCAAGTAAGTTGTTCTATGTGTTAGTCATTTGGCCGGCTATGTTCTATGTGTTGGTCATTTGGCCAAATATGCAAGCTGTTCACAATGTTTTTCTTTGTAGTCTTCCCGTACGTGCAACTTGTTCTGTAAGGTGAAGAAGAGGAACTTCGTCCTCTCGCATTTTTTGGTTGAAGTTGAGTGGGCAACCCAAGGTGTAGAAGAGAAAAAAGACTAAGCTCGAAGAGAAGAGGGTTGAGATCATGGTCTCTTCGAAGGATTTAAAAATGTTGACCTTGAAGATGAAGGGGTTGGATGACGATGTAAGAATGATCATGCAAGCAGCACGTCTTAGGATGTTGAAGCGCTTGGAAGAGCGGCTAGAGACGACGAAGAAGGGGGCGGCCAAGAAAGATGCGGATGGCGAGGATGAGCCGGTGACAGAGTGAGTGTGGAGGTTCGGATAGCCGGTCCGGAATGGATTGCCGGACTGTGATACTTTTGTGACCGGACATGTAAAAACTATGAACACCGGCCTCTCTTTTGTTGTGATCGAGCGCTATGTGATCACGCACTATGCATTTGAAATTCAAATTGGCCGGACCTGGACAAACACTTAAGGAATGTGTCGGGTCAGTATTGGAGTTGCCCTAAACGCCATACACCATAACAGTAGGACTATATATTGATTAGTAGGTTTTTGTGCTGATTTTTTTCCGTAGCGAGGCACAAACAAGTACCTTACTCAACATAACAGTAGGACTATATATTCATCCATAAGCACCGCACGTACATCAATACAAGTTACATATTTTTTGCGTCGATCAATACTACAACTACAACTTACATGAATCGTAGTAAGATCCATAGCCAGTGTTAACATCTTATCACAGTCGACCGTGATCATCACAGCTCGATTATTTATTCAATATATATACGCTGCTACGTACATGAACGCAAGCATGCATGCATAGCCACACACGTACGTATAGCCTAGTATGGGCTCTCCCCCAAGAGGTTGCCCGGCGGGTTGTAGCTGCAGATGATGAAGACGCCGAAGCCGCTGGCACACACGACGCGGGCGCAGCCGATGGCCGTCGAGTCGCGCCACACCACCTGCGTGTAGGTCAAGCACGTCTTGAGCGCCGGCGCTGAGCAGGTGTTGCTGTCGTGGTCGTAGTACTGCTTGTTCGACACCCACAGTGCCACGGCGTCCGCCGCTGTCCAGTCGGCCCCACTGCCTCTGAAGAGGTTCTCCCCGTACGGATGGCCCGCCGGAGAAGTTTTCAGCCGGCAGTCGCCGCGGCGCTGCCTCGCGTACGCCTGCGCGTACGCGGCCACCGTCTCGTTCCAGATCACCGGCCCGACGCCCACGTCGGCGCGCGCCGCGTTGTGGGCTTCCACGAAGTCCTCCGGCGAGTTCTGGGCCGTGGCCACCATGACGGACGCGAGAGCTAAGAGCAGTACCGCTGATAGCTTCGGCGAGTACTCCATTGCTAAGCCTAATACAAAATTAAGGGTGGGAAGATGTGTATGCGAATGTATCTGTAACGATGATATAGGCTGCCACCGTGAGCTGTGTATTTATACTGCCTGAACAAGATCGATGGCTTCTCTAAGCTAAGTTTGTAAACTCTGATAATAGAAAAGAAATTCAGATAACTTAAAATTTGCAAACCGTGTCGGAATAATTCAAGCTGATGGAACAGAATGCATTTTATCTGCAGCTGTCCAGCTCACTGAGTTAGTCAGTCATCGTGACAGCTGTAACGCGTTATTTCTTCTGAGACATGATTGTTCCAAAACGCATTTTATCTGCAGCTGTCCAGCTCACTGAGTTAGTCAGTCATCGTGGAACCTGTAAAGTGTTATTTCTTCTGCGATTGACTCTTCAGAGTAGCTTCGTCACTGATATTTACATACTGGAATGCATTGACATGGCCCAATTATTTGACATAGGAAATTGGTATAGCAAGTTGACATTGGAATCATGGAATGCATTGATAAATTCGGGTGTCCTTCTCTAATCGGTACCTAGCCGACCCCTCAAAAGCTTCATAGGAGGATAACTTTTACTCTAGCCGCCTCTTAGTCCCTAAATATACTCGCCTGCGGCCGGCTGGAGTAATTTTTTTTCCGCTCCGAAGACGCCATCGCACCTCCCGTTCCATCCGCGGCCCAGCCCCGGACCGCCGCCGCCGCACCCCACCGCGGCCCACCATTCGCCGGTCACCCTAGAGCAGAACGTGAGCGGAACGATGACGAGAATGTGGTGGAGGCGTCAGTCGCCGGAGCTTGAGATGCAGCGGACGAAGGCGAGATAGAGGAGGCGGCCTATGCGTGGTTGCCTCTAGCGCGGATGAAACCAACAGCATGAACGAAGAGGGACATGGCCACACGTCATGTGGTCGCCGATGACGCATCCTCCTCGCTCGTGTTGCTCGTCCTGACGTGGTTACTATCATCACCACTTGCCGTGAAGACGCATAGCAAGTGTTCGATGAAATGTACGAGGCAAGTGTAAGCTTGAGGGAGTTAAGTTTAGAGGTTCGGTTAGGAACCACACATTTTTTAGAGTAGGGAAGATACTCCTCTATGATACTCAGTGGTTTACTCACTTAAATTATAAGGAATCAGTTAGGGATGCTTTATGCACATTAGTCAAACCAGCCACCATAATCCTTCAATTATTCTGGATTAAATCTACATTGATCACTTCCAACGGCCTTCTGTGGATAATCGAAATTTAGTGGTGGCTTTTGAGGTCTCCTAGTTAAATATCTTCCCCTAATTTAATCTTGCTTCTTAGGATTGCTGGCATACTATGAAATTATGTTCCAGTCGGACGAATCATATGGCATCATCTATGGAGACAGATAAATTAATTTAGATGATGACGCACTATCTACATTTGTTGCACTTTGCTTACATCTCACGGGCGATCTTGAAGTGACTACATTATTATCTAAATGTGGTGATCATTTTTTCTTTGAGAAACATCACTCCATAGCCTATATCAATCAAAGTTCAGGGAAAAAGAAACTAGAAAATTAGGGCAAATAATAATACCGTCCCTGTCCTAGGCTATAAGACATGTAGAGGGACAATGTGATCTCGTTATCTTCAATCTAGACTTCGATTGCCGATCTCTGTCAATGCCAATTGATGCGGAGCATCCCAAGGCCATCCCATGGACCCAACTACATCTTCTACGACATCTCTTGGACCCATGACACGAGCATGTGCAAGAGCCCTTGAAACCGAGGTGACATCTCTCCTCTCACATTTCCACTTTGATGCACATGAGACATGGTTACTACCTCATACGGACACTTTGTGCATTCTTAGGTATCATGGAGAAGCTAAGGAGTAAGGAGAAGAGGAAGAGGAAGAGGAAGATGGATGTGAAGACGGAGACAAAGAAGAAGGGAAGATCGAAGTCCCCAGGCTCAGAACGACCGACAGATCCCGGACGTCCGACGACCTCCAGGCTCCGGACGACCGGCGTTTCCACACCCGAGCCAAAACCCACGGACATCCAACGCCCGGACGTCCGACCCCGACCGGACATCCGACCAATGACCACCCGAGAAGAATCTACGGACGTCCGACAGGCACCGGACGTCCGGACCCTCGCGATCCTCTGGACGACCGGTGACCCCCGGACGTCCGACGCCTGTGCACCGTTTCGAGTTGGGCCGCAGCCCATGTACCCCTTCGCCCCCTCTTTTGCACTAGGACTATATATACTCCACCTCGTCCAACTTTCTAGGGTTAGCAAAGGATTAGCTCATATTTTGTGTGAGAGCTTTGCTCATCCACTTGGTTACCTTCTCCTCGGAGATTCGAGCCTCCTACAGAGAAGATCCCCAAGCGGATTCAAGACCCCTCTTTAGGGAAGAACATCAAGACCTCCTCACGGAGAAGACCGTTACCCTTGTATCATCCTTGGTTGATCGTGTACCGTGTGAACCCTATGTATTCGATGATCTATCACATGTGTAACTTGTTCTTGTTGGTTTAGTGTTTCTCTTGTGTTTCCCCCGTGTTTTCCCTCGTTTCCCTCCTTGTGTTCTCATGTTCATCGCGGGATCCGCTCCTATCGTGAAAGATCGGGCTATAGGGTTCCTACCCTACATCAGCTTGGTATCATGAGCCACGTTGATCACGATTTCGGAGCCACCCCGTTGTGTTTCTAGCCTAGTTTTTGTTGTTTTTCGTCCTAATTCAAAAATTCCCCACAAAAATATCCCCGGTTTTTTTTGACTTGTTAGTGTGTTGAGATTTTGTTGGTTTGGATCCGTGGATTTGCTTTGTTTTGAGTGGATCTAGCTTTTCCCCTCTTTCCCCATCCTTTCCATCCACAAAATCATCCGGATTTGACCATTTTCGCCATCTCCACCTAGAAACCTAGCTGTTCATCCCGTGCCCGAAAATCGCCCAGGCACCGGACGTCCGACGACCGGACGACCGGCCCAGACCGGGCGTCCGACCGACACTGACAAAACAGAATTTTTCAGTGTAGTTACCACCACCACCCCACATTTCCGCATACGCACTCAAACCACCAATACACCATCACCACTTCCGCATACCACCACCATTTGGACTGTTTCGCACTCCGACACGTGTTGCCACTTCTAGATTTGAGAATTTGAGTTGCAGTTCCGTATCCTTTCGTGTTTCGGCTACCTAGGTACGGTTCAACATCAACATCACTGCCGCTCATCTTCGCCACGTACGCGTCATCAACAACGACCACCTCGACTACACCTTGGTATTCGTGCCACCATTTTTGACACCATATCAGAAGCAAGAATGGTAACCTTGTCTTGGTATTGGACATATCACTCTTGCCATTACATTGATAGCCATCATAGCCTTATTCCTTTGCGTTGCTTACCCATCGAGACTAGCCATTGAGTATTGCCGGCAACTAGACTTGTGCACATTAGTGATCATACTTCCCATAGCATACATACATCATTGTTGTATATATTGGTATCATCTCTGGTGTCACAATATTGTCATCGCATACACAATTGCTATCTTGGTTCGTGAAGCATCGCATGAGAAAAAGAGCTCCGACATCAAAGAGCCAAACAAGCTTTTAAGCAAAGAGGAAAGATAAGCAAAGAGCTTTTAAGCAAGAATCATAGCATCATACAACACTAAGATTGTCATACTCGATCATCTTGGATCATATCATAGAAACACCTTGCATAGAGCATACTTGGGATAGAAGTCATTGCATTTTTGCTAAGTAGGTTGTGCACAAGTTATTGTATCCGCCTACTGTGCAATCGTGCTAGCGTCTCTCTAGTGTTGTGCAACAAGAGCATTTTTGTGGATTCCACATTTTGGCTCATCTTTGGTTGCCCAACCCCACTTATCTATTTGCGTGTGTGTTTCCGTGTACCTTATATGCTTGGTCTACTTGTTACATTGCATCTTGCGAATCTTTTACAACATTATTGAAGATCACTTACAATTGCATCAAATTTTGTGCCACCATCCTAACCAAGCTCCATCATAAGCTTTTACTTGTGTAGGCCTGAGAAACCGACAAGAGCTAGTACCAATTGTGCTATTTCCTGGTCCTACATTGGAGTGATCATCGATCCACTTTCAACTTCAGTCAAGGTACATTTGGTATTCGTTCTTCTCTTTCTACCACTCACATTGTGTATCTTGGAATGATGGATAGGCCAAGTACTTATACCAACCCACTCTTCATTGAGCACGATGACGACATGAACTCGTATGTCACCAAGAGCCACCTCTTTGGTGCACAACGTGCTTTGCATGAAGAGCAACAAGCCATGAGTGAACGCATCGACAACCTCGCCACCGACTTGCGACTCTCCGAGCAACGTACAAGGGACTACTTCGACCACAAGCTCGACGATCACAAGCAAGAGAATGACGCAAGGATGGACGAAATTCGCACTTTGTTGCTCAACCGCTCTTCTTCCACTTCATCCTCATCAAGAAGGACCCGCTCAAGTCGA
Source organism: Triticum aestivum (assembly GCF_018294505.1). Classification (NCBI taxonomy): domain Eukaryota; kingdom Viridiplantae; phylum Streptophyta; class Magnoliopsida; order Poales; family Poaceae; genus Triticum; species Triticum aestivum. The sequence goes on along the minus strand of NC_057806.1, from coordinate 623,381,125 downwards.
CACTCCGACTTCACCCTCTCCGGCTCAAGTACACCGACATCGAACACTCTACGCCGTGCCGCGCGCAACGATCGTCAAGCAAGCCTCAATCCTCTACGCGACACCGACTCTCAAGAGCGTCGACGACGTCAAACTCAAGAGGCTTTTGCGCTAGCACGAGAACGGCAACAACAACGCCAACATGAAGAGGAAGAGCGAGCGCGTCTACATCGAGTTGCACAAGATGTCGAGGCACAACGCCAAGAAGAACAACCCCGTGAAGCTCAAGCACTTGCGGCGCAACAAGCCCTCCAAGATTCAAGTATAGCCGTAGCCAACCGAGGCCGACAAGCTCGAGAACAAGAAGAAGCATTTCGCAAAGAAATTCAAGAACGAAGATTTCAACCTCGCGTGCATCGTCAAGTTCCTCGAGCTCGACAAGCTCCTCCACAAGCTCGCCAAGAACATCAAGTTCATCAAGAGCATGACGACAATGGAAATCCTCCACGACAAGAGCAACATGAGGTTGACAATCCTCCTCACCAAGAGCGACACGAGCTTGACAATCATCTACAACATGGGCGTCATCATCCCCGACCCCAACACAATGAAGAGAAACGCTATGGCAAGCTCAAGTTCACCATGCCCAAGTTCAACGGAAGCAACGATCCCGAAGAGTACCTTTCATGGGCATTGAAGGTCGACAAAATCTTCCGTTTGCACAACTATGAAGAAGAGAAGAAGATCGCAATGGCATCCCTTGAGTTCCAAGACTATGTCCTCATTTGGTGGGAACAAGTTATCGAGCGCCAAGAGGCAAGAGGTGAACCACTGATACGTCTCCAACGTATCTATAATTTTTGATTGCCCCATGCTATATTATCTACCGTTTTGGACATTATTAGGCTTTATTATCCACTTTTATATTATTTTTGGGACTAACCTATTAACCGGAGGCCTAGCCCAGAATTGTTGTTTTTTGCCTATTTTAGGGTTTCGAAGAAAAGGAATATCAAACGGAGTCCAAACGGAATGAAACCTTCGGGAACGTGATTTTCTCAACGAAGAAGACCCACGAGACTTGAACCCTACATCAAGGCACAAGAGAGGAGGCCACGAGGTAGGGGGCGCGCCTGCCTACCCCAGGCGCGCCCTCCACCCTCGTGGGCCCCCTGTTGCTCCACCGACGTACTTCTTCCTCCTATATATATCCACGTACCCCAAACGATCAGATATGGAGCCAAAACCCTAATTCCACTGCTGTAACTTTCTGTATCCACGAGATACCATCTTGGAGCCTGTTCCGGACTTCCGTCGGAGGGGGCATCGATCACGGAGGGCTTCTACATCAACACCATAGCCTCTCTGATGAAGTGTGAGTAGTTTACCTCAGACCTACGGGTCCATAGTTAGTAGCTATATGGCTTCTTCTCTCTTTTTGGATCTCAATACAATGTTCTCCCCCTCTCTTGTGGAGAACTATTCGATATAATCTTCTTTTTGCAGTGTGTTTGTTGAGACCGATGAATTGTGGGTTTATGATCAAGTCTATCCATGAATAATATTTGAATCTTCTCTGAATTCTTTTATGTATGATTGGTTATCTTTGCAAGTCTCTTCGAATTATCAGTTTGGTTTGGCCTACTAGGTTGATCTTTCTTGCAATGGGAGAAGTGCTTAGCTTTGGGTTCAATCTTGCGGTATCCTTTCCCGGTGATAGTAAGGGTAGCAAGGCACGTATTGTATTGTTCCATCGAGGATAACAAGATGGGGTTTTCTTCATATTGCATGAGTCTATCCCTCTACATCATGTCATCTTGCTTAATGCGTTACTCTATTTCTAACTTAATACTCTAGATGCATGCTGGATAGCGGTCAATGAGTGGAGTAATAGTAGTAGATGCAGGCAGGAGTCGGTCTACTTGTCTCGGAGGTGATGCCTAATCATGCCTAGATATTCTCATAACTATGCTCAATTCTGTCAATTGCTCAACAATAATTTGTTCACCCACCGTAGAATACCTATGCTCTCGAGAGAAGCCACTAGTGAAACCTATGGCCCCCGGGTCTATCTTGATCATATTGATCTCCTACTACTTAGTTATTTCCTTTGCTATTTCCTTTGCCTTTATTTTACTTTGCATCTTTATCACAAAAATACCAAAAATATTATCTTTATCATATCTATCAGATCTCACTCTCGTAAGTGGCCTTATAGGGATTGACAACCCCTATTTGCGTTGGTTGCGAGGATTTATTTGTTTTGTGCAGGTACTAGGGACTTGCGCGTAGCCTCCTACTGGATTGATACCTTGGTTCTCAAAAACTGAGGGAAATACTTATGCTACTTTGCTGCATCATCCCTTCCTCTTCGGGGAAAACCAACGCAATGCTCAAGAGGTAGCAAGAAGGATTTTTGGCGCCGTTGTCGGGGAGGTCTACGCAAAAGTCAACATACCAAGTACCCATCACATACCCTTATCTCCCGCATTACATTATTTGCCATTTGCCTCTCGTTTTCCTCCCCCCCACTTCACCCTTGCCTTTTTATTCGCCCTCTCTCTCTCTATCCTCCCTCTCTTTCTATATTTGCCTCTTTTTGCCCGTTTGCTTTTTGTTTGCTTGTGTGTTAGTTTGTTTGCTTGTCGTTATGGCTAGTCCTTTACCTTCTGTCTCTATGTCTGAAATTGGGGAAACTATGGTTGACAATAATTCTGATGCTCCTACTAAAGAACCCACTATTTCACATACAAAAAGATTCTATGTTGGTAGTGGTAATATTATTGGAAAAGGAGTTATTCAAAATTTCATTACTTGTGTTGGTGCTTTACCTTCTATGGGTAGTTCTATCCTTCATAGAACTAGTAGTCTTGCGGACGCTATTGCCATGCTTGTAGTTGAACTTGAAAGACAATTCATGCACATGCATCCTTCCATACAAAGGATTTTTCTGGAATTTTCTAATATTGAGCATTTTTCTGTTAAGTGTGCCGCTACTATCTTTTTGGATCATGAGTTTAGATTCATAATAAAAGAGGCCAAAGAAATCTTTACACATTATAGGGTGGACGCTTGCCGTCCTCCCATAGAGGCTATCCTCTTTGATCAAGAAGAAATAATGCGTTTTCAATCTCTAGACTATGTTGCTTTCAATGAAAATCTTAGAAAAAGGGTTCCTACCAATGTTTTAGTTGACAGAATCTCTGAACTTAATGATGATTTGGCTATTCGAAATAATGAACTAGGATATTCTCTTGAATATAGGCTCACAAACTTCTGTCAAAAGAATGCTTATAATGATGAATTGGTTGTGCAATATGAAGGACCAAAGGAGGAACCTATACCTCCCAAGGTTGATCTTGGGGACTTTTGTCCCATTAAATTTAGCCATTTTGATTACTTTTGCTTGCCTCAAAGAAAACATGCTGCCGAACGTAGAGAATATGAGATGAGTTTTAATAATCTATCTTACTATTATGGCAATACCTAGATCTATTCTCGCTTGTTATGCCTAGCTAGGGGCGTTAAACGATAGCGCTTGTTGGGACGCAATCCGATTTTATTTTTATTCCTTTCTTTTTGCTTCTGTTTAGTAATAAATAAATTATCTAGCCTCTGTTTTGGTTGTGTTTTTTGTGTTTAATTAGTGTTTGTGCCAAGTAAAACCGTTGGGAAGACTTGGCGAAAGTCTTGTTGAACTTGCTGTAAAAAAGAGAAACTTTAGCGCTCACGAGAACTGCTGTCATTTTTATTTGGAAAGTGATATTTAGTTAATTATTTTTGAAGATGATTAATAGATAAATTCCTCATGTCCATCAATTTATTTTAGAATTTTTGGGGTTCCAGATCTTGCGCTAGCTATAGATTACTACAGACTGTTCTGTTTTTAACAGATTCTGTTTTTCGTGTGTTGTTTGCTTATTTTGATGAATCTATGGCTAGTAAAATAGTTTATAAACCATAGAGAAGTTGGAATACAGTAGGTATAACACCAATATAAATAAATAATGAGTTCATTACAGTACCTTGAAGTGGTTTTTTATTTTCTTTCGCTAACGGAGCTCACGAGATTTTCTACTTTAAGTTTTGTGTTGTGAAGTTTTCAAGTTTTGGGTAAAGATTTGATGGATTATGGAACAAGGAGTGGCAAGAGCCTAAGCTTGGGGATGCCCATGGCACCCCCAAGATAATCTAAGGACACCTAAAAGCCAAAGCTTGGGGATGCCCCGGAAGGCATCCCCTCTTTCGTCTATTTCTATCGGTAACTTTACTTGGACTTATATTTTTATTCGCCACATGATATGTGTTTTGCTTGGAGCGACTTGTATTATTTGAGTCCTTATTTGTTAGTTTACCACAATCATCCTTGCTGTACACACCTTTTGAGAGAGCCATACATGATTTGGAATTTGTTAGAATACTCTATGTGCTTCGCTTATATCTTTTGAGTTATATAATTTTGCTCTAGTGCTTCATTTTTATCTTTTAGAGCACGGTGGTGGATTTGTTTTATAGAAACTATTGATCTCTCATGCTTCACTTAGATTATTTTGAGAGTCTTAAATAGCATGGTAATTTCCCTAAAATCCTAATATGCTTGGTATACAAGATTAATAATAAATTTCCTTATGAGTGTGTTGAATACTATGAGAAGTTTGATGCTTGATAATTATTTTGAGATATGAAGATGGTGATATTAAAGTTGTGCTAGTTGAGTAGTTGTGAATTTAAGAAATACTTGTGTTGAAGTTTGTGATTCCCGTAGCATGCACGTATGGTGAACCGTTATATGATGAAGTCGGAGCATGATTTATTTTTTGATTGTCTTCCTTATGATTGGCGGTCGGGGACGAGCGATGGTCTTTTCTTACCAATCTATCCCCCTAGGAGCATGCGCGTAATACTTTTCTTTGATAACTTGTAGATTTTTGCAATAAGTATATGCATTCTTTACGACTAATGTTGAGTCCATGGATTATACGCACTCTCACCCTTCCACCTTTGCTAGCCTCTCTAATACCGCGCACCTTTTCGCCGGTATCATACACCCACCATATACCTTCCTCAAAACAGCCACCATACCTACCTATTATGGCATTTCCATAGCCATTCCGAGATATATTGCCATGAAACTTTCCACCGTTCCGTTTATTGTGACACACTCCATCATTGTCATATTGCTTAGCATGATCATGTAGTTGACATAGTATTTGCGCAAAGCCACCGTTCATAATTCTTTCATACATGTCACTCATGATTCATTGCATATCCCGGTACACCGCTGGAGGCATTCATATAGAATCATATTTTGTTCTAAGTATCGAGTTGTAATTATTGAGTTGTAAAAAAATAAAAGTGTGATGATCATCATTATTAGAGCATTGTCCCAGTGAGGAAAGGATGATGGAGACTATGATTCCCTGATGAGGGCACGACCTCGGACGTGCCGCTGATTTGGCCTGATCTTTTACGATGCAATAACCTCCAAGATCCACCGATAAAAATTACTCCCAATTACACGAGCAGTACGTGTAACCTGAAGTAGGGGTAACGACGACCAACGGACAATCCCTCGACACACGAGCAACCTCCCGCCGAAGTAGACGTAACCAGCACGCAACCCGTCGGGAACGACAGACCTCGAGCCAAGTGCAACTTTCACGCAGAAAAATCACACAAAATAAATAACAACGACACCCGAAGAGGGTCGCTTAATATTCAATACACATGTTGTCTAACCTGTAAAAAAATAACCTCCTCCCTGAGACTCACGTATACTAGCATATATATAGGCAATGATACAAAACGCCTTCAAGGAAAGGTCGGCCAGAATCAGGCTCGCAGGCCCACCTATTCATCTACGTGATCTCCACGTTTCTTCTTTCTCCATACCAAAGTTGTTGTGTTTATCTGCTTCTTAATTTTTATTACAACTGTTTTTCTCTCTCTTTCCATAACCAACGCCGCCGGTTCCTTCCTAGAAAACAAATCTTTATTGTATTGGTAGCAATCTCCTGATATACTGAACGTACGTGGTTGCATCTCTTCTATAGTTCTCTTGAACGGTTGACCAAACCTGGTTTCATCGTTGCATGACATTAGTTTATTTGAACCTTGCACACATCTCTTTCAGCCCGTGTCTTTCTCTGGTCCATGACCGTAATAACGTAGATGTGTAGGTCGTCAGCCAGCAGCTTGGCTCCGTGTAGTCAAATTAGCAGTGTGACCAAACGCATGTTGCCGAAAGGTCGCACAACCATGCATAGGTTCTCTTGGCGAAGGCGTGCCATCATAACTAGGTCCACATAAAATACGAAGATTTCCATCTATTCCCTTGTTGAGTTGCTTCAAATTATTTACCTCGACATTGTTTGTTTGCACTCCTTTGTTGATAATCATCGTACATGTTGTACTAGTATCAACAACTAAATTTACTCGTGCACTAGGCGTATTACATGCCGCATCATCCTCCTTCCCTTGAATCAAAACCGTCATCGGTTTCTGTGAATTGTCTCTAATTGGTTTCTGTGAGTTGTCTCTAATGAGTTTCTTGCTTGTAGTAATCTCCGCTTTAAGCACGCTAGTGTGTGTCGCATAATCCTCCCCCTCTTGAAACGAGACCATCCTCGGTCTCGGCGTCTGGCGTGTTTTCTCCTTGCACACACTTAGCACCATGTTTGAGTGAATGGCTTTATCTTCCATCGGCTTCAACACACGCTGCTTTCCCTCATGAACAAAAGTATATGTATTTGTTCTCCCAGCATGCATTGCATTGTGGTCATACTGCCATGGTCGTCCTAGCAACAAACCACACACATCCATAGGAAGAACGTCGCACTCAACAACATCAATATATTGTCCAACTGAAAATGGCACATGCACCTTATGTGTAATTTTGAGTTGCCCACAATTATTCAACCACTCCAAATGATATGGTTTTTCATATCGCCAGGTGGATAGCCCAAGTGATTCCACTAATGTTCTGCTAATTCCATTAGTGCAACTACCGCTGTCGATAATCAACTTGCATGCAGTGCCCTTGATATCACATTGAGTCTGAAACAAACTCCTACGCTGACCTCTGTCAACGGTCATACTATCACTATTCTGTACCCACTTGAGTTGCATGTTCAGCCAACTCATTGGTACGATTACTTCCTCTTCATTCTCCTTGTGAGCAGAAATATTTTCAAGTACAACAGTACCTCCCCCAACCTTTTTCTTTGCTAGCAACATCTTCTCTTCATGTTTCTTTGCATCAATTGTAGCATGTGCTTGGTCTCGCCTTTTACGATCCTCCAAATATTGTTCAGAAGAGTATGTTTCAAAACGAATCCACCGACCGTTATGAATAAACTGAAACTTCCTCCAAGAAAAGGTGCTCGATTTATCCGTCTGCATATCCCTCTTTTTTATCCATGGCTTACCCAAAATCAAAGAACACGCATACATATGATATGGAAGAACATCACATAAAACCGAATCAGTAAATCCACAAAATCCAAGAGGCACCTCAACTTGATGTTTTATTAGCACAAATTTTCCCTGCCATGCGAGCTTATATGGATCTGGATGCTCTATCGTCACTAGCTTCAATGCATCAATCAAAGTTTGACTCACCAAATTTATTTGGAAAGAACGATCTATCATCATGGCGCAAGAAATTTTTCCTACCTTCACCCTAGTGTAGATCTGAAACCAAGAAAGGGCACGGGACGGATCCTTCTCAGTGTGTGACATCTCACCATCAAAGTAGCGCTCCGTCCTCATTGCAGGAGTAGAATACGTACCAACAAATTATAGGAACAAATTGCACCATAATAAACCCAGTAATCTGATACCAACTGATGAGGGCACGACCTCGGACGTGCCGCTGATTTGGCCCGATCTTTTACGATGCAATAACCTCCAAGATCCACCGATAAAAATTACTCCCAATTACACGAGCAGTACGTGTAACCTGAAGTAGGGGTAACGACGACCAACGGACAATCCCTCGACACACGAGCAACCTCCCGCCGAAGTAGACGTAACCAGCACGCAACCCGTCGGGAACGACAGACCTCGAGCCAAGTGCAACTTTCACGCAGAAAAATCACACAAAATAAATAACAACGACACCGGAGAGGGTCGCTTAATATTCGATACACATGTTGTCTAACCTGTAAAAAAATAACCTCCTCCCTGAGACTCACGTATACTAGCATATATATATAGGCAATGATACAAAACGCCTTCAAGGAAAGGTCGGCCAGAATCAGGCTCGCAGGCCCACCTATTCATGTACGTGATCTCCACGTTTCTTCTTTCTCCATACCAAAGTTGTTGTGTTTATCTGCTTCTTAATTTTTATTGCAACTGTTTTTCTCTCTCTTTCCATAACCAACGCCGCCGGTTCCTTCCTAGAAAACAAATCTTTATTGTATTGGTAACAATCTCCTGATATACTGAACGTACGTGGTTGCATCTCTTCTATAGTTCTCTTGAACGGTTGACCAAACCTGGTTTCATCGTTGCATGACATTAGTTTATTTGAACCTTGCACACATCTCTTCCAGCCCGTGTCTTTCTCTGGTCCATGACCGTAATAACGTAGATGTGTAGGTCGCCAGCCAGCAGCTTGGCTCCGTGTAGTCAAATTAGCAGTGTGACCAAATGCAGGTTGCCGAAAGGTCGCACAACCATGCATAGGTTCTCTTGGCGAAGGCGTGCCATCATAACTAGGTCCACATAAAATACGAAGATTTCCATCTATTCCCTTGCTGAGTTGCTTCAAATTATTTACCTCGACATTGTTTGTTTGCACTCCTTTGTTGATAATCATCGTACATGTTGTACTAGTATCAACAACTAAATTTACTCGTGCACTAGGCGTATTACATGCCGCATCATCCTCCTTCCCTTGAATCAAAACCGTCCTCGGTTTCTATGAATTGTCTCTAATTGGTTTCTGTGAGTTGTCTCTAATGAGTTTCTTGCTTGTAGTAATCTCCGCTTTAAGCACGCTAGTGTGTGTCGCATAATCCTCCCCCTCTTGAAACGAGACCATCCTTGGTCTCGGCGTCTGGCGTGTTTTCTCCTTGCACACACTTAGCACCATGTTTGAGTGAATGGCTTTATCTTCCATCGGCTTCAACACACGCTGCTTTCCCTCATGAACAAAAGTATATGTATTTGTTCTCCCAGCATGCACTGCATTGTGGTCATACTGCCATGGTCGTCCTAGCAACAAACCACACACATCCATAGGAAGAACGTCGCACTCAACAACATCAATATATTGTCCAACTGAAAATGGCACATGCACCTTATGTGTAATTTTGAGTTGCCCACAATTATTCAACCACTCCAAATGATATGGTTTTTCATATCGCCAGGTGGATAGCCCAAGTGATTCCACTAATGTTCTGCTAATTCCATTAGTGCAACTACCGCTGTCGATAATCAACTTGCATGCAGTGCCCTTGATATCACATTGAGTCTGAAACAAACTCCTACGCTGACCTCTGTCAACGGTCATACTATCACTATTCTGTACCCACTTGAGTTGCATGTTCAGCCAACTCATTGGTACGATTACTTCCTCTTCATTCTCCTTGTGAGCAGAAATATTTTCAAGTACAACAGTACCTCCCCCAACCTTTTTCTTTGCTAGCAACATCTTCTCTTCATGTTTCTTTGCATCAATTGTAGCATGTGCATGGTCTCGCCTTTTACGATCCTCCAAATATTGTTCAGAAGAGTATGTTGCAAAACGAATCCACCGACCGTTATGAATAAACTGAAACTTCCTCCAAGAAAAGGTGCTCGATTTATCCGTCTGCATATCCCTCTTTTTTATCCATGGCTTACCCAAAATCAAAGAACACGCATACATATGATATGGAAGAACATCACATAAAACCGAATCAGTAAATCCACAAAATCCAAGAGGCACCTCAACTTGATGTTTTATTAGCACAAATTTTCCCTGCCATGCGAGCTTATATGGATCTGGATGCTCTATCGTCACTAGCTTCAATGCATCAATCAAAGTTTGACTCACCAAATTTATTTGGGAAGAATGATCTATCATCATGGCGCAAGAAATTTTTCCTACCTTCACCCTAGTGTAGATCTGAAACCAAGAAAGGGCACGGGACGGATCCTTCTCAGTGTGTGACATCTCGCCATCAAAGTAGCGCTCCGTCCTCATTGCAGGAGTAGAATACGTACCAACAAATTATAGGAACAAATTGCACCGTAATAAACCCAGTAATCTGATACCAACTGATGAGGGCACGACCTCGGACGTGCCGCTGATTTGGCCCGATCTTTTACGATGCAATAACCTCCAAGATCCACCAATAAAAATTACTCCCAATTACACGAGCAGTACGTGTAACCTGAAGTAGGGGTAACGACGACCAACGGACAATCCCTCGACACACGAGCAACCTCCCGCCGAAGTAGACGTAACCAGCACGCAACCCGTCGGGAACGACAGACCTCGAGCCAAGTGCAACTTTCACGCAGAAAAATCACACAAAATAAATAACAACGACACCGGAGAGGGTCGCTTAATATTCGATACACATGTTGTCTAACCTGTAAAAAAATAACCTCCTCCCTGAGACTCACGTATACTAGCATATATATAGGCAATGATACAAAACGCTTTCAAGGAAAGGTCGGCCAGAATCAGGCTCGCAGGCCCACCTATTCATGTACGTGATCTCCATGTTTCTTCTTTCTCCATACCAAAGTTGTTGTGTTTATCTGCTTCTTAATTTTTATTGCAACTGTTTTTCTCTCTCTTTCCATAACCAACGCCGCCGGTTCCTTCCTAGAAAACAAATCTTTATTGTATTGGTAACAATCTCCTGATATACTGAACGTACGTGGTTGCATCTCTTCTATAGTTCTCTTGAACGGTTGACCAAACCTGGTTTCATCGTTGCATGACATTAGTTTATTTGAACCTTGCACACATCTCTTCCAGCCCGTGTCTTTCTCTGGTCCATGACCGTAATAACGTAGATGTGTAGGTCGTCAGCCAGCAGCTTGGCTCCGTGTAGTCAAATTAGCAGTGTGACCAAACGCAGGTTGCCGAAAGGTCGCACAACCATGCATAGGTTCTCTTGGCGAAGGCGTGCCATCATAACTAGGTCCACATAAAATACGAAGATTTCCATCTATTCCCTTGCTGAGTTGCTTCAAATTATTTACCTCGACATTGTTTGTTTGCACTCCTTTGTTGATAATCATCGTACATGTTGTACTAGTATCAACAACTAAATTTACTCGTGCACTAGGCGTATTACATGCCGCATCATCCTCCTTCCCTTGAATCAAAACCGTCCTCGGTTTCTGTGAATTGTCTCTAATTGGTTTCTGTGAGTTGTCTCTAATGAGTTTCTTGCTTGTAGTAATCTCCGCTTTAAGCACGCTAGTGTGTGTCGCATAATCCTCCCCCTCTTGAAACGAGACCATCCTCGGTCTCGGCGTCTGGCGTGTTTTCTCCTTGCACACACTTAGCACCATGTTTGAGTGAATGGCTTTATCTTCCATCGGCTTCAACACACGCTGCTTTCCCTCATGAACAAAAGTATATGTATTTGTTCTCCCAGCATGCATTGCATTGTGGTCATACTGCCATGGTCGTCCTAGCAACAAACCACACACATCCATAGGAAGAACGTCGCACTCAACAACATCAATATATTGTCCAACTGAAAATGGCACATGCACCTTATGTGTAATTTTGAGTTGCCCACAATTATTCAACCACTCCAAATGATATGGTTTTTCATATCGCCAGGTGGATAGCCCAAGTGATTCCACTAATGTTCTGCTAATTCCATTAGTGCAACTACCGCTGTCGATAATCAACTTGCATGCAGTGCCCTTGATATCACATTGAGTCTGAAACAAACTCCTACGCTGACCTCTGTCAACGGTCATACTATCACTATTCTGTACCCACTTGAGTTGCATGTTCAGCCAACTCATTGGTACGATTACTTCCTCTTCATTCTCCTTGTGAGCAGAAATATTTTCAAGTACAACAGTACCTCCCCCAACCTTTTTCTTTGCTAGCAACATCTTCTCTTCATGTTTCTTTGCATCAATTGTAGCATGTGCATGGTCTCGCCTTTTACGATCCTCCAAATATTGTTCACAAGAGTATGTTTCAAAACGAATCCACCGACCGTTATGAATAAACTGAAACTTCCTCCAAGAAAAGGTGCTCGATTTATCCGTCTGCATATCCCTCTTTTTTATCCATGGCTTACCCAAAATCAAAGAACACGCATACATATGATATGGAAGAACATCACATAAAACCGAATCAGTAAATCCACAAAATCCAAGAGGCACCTCAACTTGATGTTTTATTAGCACAAATTTTCCCTGCCATGCGAGCTTATATGGATCTGGATGCTCTATCGTCACTAGCTTCAATGCATCAATCAAAGTTTGACTCACCAAATTTATTTGGGAAGAACGATCTATCATCATGGCGCAAGAAATTTTTCCTACCTTCACCCTAGTGTAGATCTGAAACCAAGAAAGGGCACGGGACGGATCCTTCTCAGTGTGTGACATCTCGCCATCAAAGTAGCGCTCCGTCCTCATTGCAGGAGTAGAATACGTACCAACAAATTATAGGAACAAATTGCACCGTAATAAACCCAGTAATCTGATACCAACTGATGAGGGCACGACCTCGGACGTGCCGCTGATTTGGCCCGATCTTTTACGATGCAATAACCTCCAAGATCCACCGATAAAAATTACTCCCAATTACACGAGCAGTACGTGTAACCTGAAGTAGGGGTAACGACGACCAACGGACAATCCCTCGACACACGAGCAACCTCCCGCCGAAGTAGACGTAACCAGCACGCAACCCGTCGGGAACGACAGACCTCGAGCCAAGTGCAACTTTCACGCAGAAAAATCACACAAAATAAATAACAACGACACCGGAGAGGGTCGCTTAATATTCGATACACATGTTGTCTAACCTGTAAAAAATAACCTCCTCCCTGAGACTCACGTATACTAGCATATATATAGGCAATGATACAAAACGCCTTCAAGGAAAGGTCGGCCAGAATCAGGCTCGCAGGCCCACCTATTCATGTACGTGATCTCCACGTTTCTTCTTTCTCCATACCAAAGTTGTTGTGTTTATCTGCTTCTTAATTTTTATTGCAACTGTTTCTCTCTCTCTTTCCATAACCAACGCCGCCGGTTCCTTCCTAGAAAACAAATCTTTATTGTATTGGTAACAATCTCCTGATATACTGAACGTACGTGGTTGCATCTCTTCTATAGTTCTCTTGAACGGTTGACCAAACCTGGTTTCATCGTTGCATGACATTAGTTTATTTGAACCTTGCACACATCTCTTCCAGCCCGTGTCTTTCTCTGGTCCATGACCGTAATAACGTAGATGTGTAGGTCGCCAGCCAGCAGCTTGGCTCCGTGTAGTCAAATTAGCAGTGTGACCAAACGCAGGTTGCCGAAAGGTCGCACAACCATGCATAGGTTCTCTTGGCGAAGGCGTGCCATCATAACTAGGTCCACATAAAATACGAAGATTTCCATCTATTCCCTTGCTGAGTTGCTTCAAATTATTTACCTCGACATTGTTTGTTTGCACTCCTTTGTTGATAATCATCGTACATGTTGTACTAGTATCAACAACTAAATTTACTCGTGCACTAGGCGTATTACATGCCGCATCATTCCCCCATAAGTCGGGTGAGACTCCAGATGAAAAAAAGAGGGAGAAAGAAAAGAGGCCAAAAAAGGGAGAAAAGGCCCAAATAAAAAAATGAGAGAAAAAGAGAGAAGGGATAATGCTACTATCCTTTTACCACACTTGTGCTTCAAAGTAGCACCATGATCTTCATAGTAGAGAGTCTCTCATGTTATCACTTTCATATACTAGTGGTAATTTTTCATTATAGAACTTGGCTTGTATATTCCAATGATGGGCTTCCTCAAAAATGCCCTAGGTCTTCATGAGCAAGTAAGTTGGATGCACACCAACTTAGTTTCTTTTTGAGCTTTCATATACTTATTGCTCTAGTGCATCCGTTGCATGGCAATCCCTACTCACTCACATTGATATCTATTGATGGGCATCTCCATAGCCCGTTGATATGCCTAGTTGATGTGAGACTATCTTCTTCCTTTTTGTCTTCTCCACAACCACCACTCTATTCCACCTATAGTGCTATGTCCATGGCTCACGCTAATGTATTGCGTGAAAATTGAAAAAGTTTTGAGAATGTCAAAAGTATGAAACAATTGCTTGGCTTGTCATCAGGGTTGTGCATGATTTAAATATTTTGTGTGGTGAAGATGGAGCATAGCCAGACTATATGATTTTGTAGGGATAACTTTCTTTAGCCATGTTATTTTGAGAAGACATAATTGCTTTGTTAGTATGCTTGAAGTATTATTATTTTTATGTCAATATGAACTTTTGTATTGAATCTTTCGGATCTGAATATTCATACCACAGTTAAGAAGAATTACATTAAAATTATGTCAAGTAGCACTCCGCATCAAAAATTCTGTTTTTATCATTTACCTACTCGAGGACGAGCAGGAATTAAGCTTGGGGATGCTTGATACTGCTACCTCTTGAGCACTGCGTAGGATTTCCCCGAAGAGGAGAGGATGATGCGGCAAAGTAGCGTAAGTATTTCCCTCAGTTTTTGAGAACCAAGGTATCAATCTAGTAGGAGGCTACGCGCGGGTCCCTTGTACCTACACAAAAACAATAGCTCAACGCAACCAACGCGCTTAGGGGTTGTCAATCCCTTCACGGTCACTTAAGAAAGTGAGATCTGATAGAGATGATAAATAATATTTTTGGTATTTTTATGATAAAGATGCAAAGTAAAAAAAATAAAGGCAAAGTAAATGCAAAGCAATAATAAAGTGATGGAGATTAATATGATGAGAAAGAGACCCAGGGGCCATAGGTTTCACTAGTGGCTTTTCTCAAGAGCATAAGTATTCTACGATGGGTGAACAAATTACTGTTAAGCAATTGACAGAATTGAGCATAGTTATGAGAATATCTAGGTATGATCATGTATATACACATCACGTCCGAGACAAGTAGACCGACTCCTGTCTGCATCTACTACTATTACTCCACTCATCGACCGCTATCCAGCATGCATCTAGAGTATTAAGTTAAAAACAGAGTAACGCCTTAAGCAAGATGACATGATGTAGAGGGATAGTTTGATGCAATATGATAAAAACCCCATCTTGTTATCCTCGATGGCAACAATACAATACGTGCCTTGCTGCCCCTTCTGTCACTGGGAAAGGACACCGCAAGATCGAACCCAAAGCTAAGCACTCCTCCCATGGCAAGAAAAACCAATCTAGTAGGCCAGACAAACTGATAATTCGAAGAGACTTGCAAAGATAACCAATCATACATAAAAGAATTCAGAGAAGATTCAAATATTATTCATAGATAGACTGGATCATAAACCCACAATTCATCGGTCTCAATAAACACACTGCAAAAAGAAGATTACATCGAATAGATCTCCACGAGAGAGGGGGAGAACATTGTATTGAGATCCAAAAAGAGAGAAGAAGCCATCTAGCTACTAACTATGGACCCGTAGGTCTGAAGTAAACTACTCACACTTCATCGGAGGGGCTTGGATGATGATGTAGAAGCCCACCGTGATCAATGCCCCCTCCGGCGGAGCTCCGGAACAGGCCCTAAGATGGGATCTCATGGATACAGAAAGTTGCGACGGTGGAATTAGGTTTTTGGCTCCGTCCCTGATCGTTTGGGGGTACGTAGGTATATATAGGAGGAAGAAGTACGTTGGTGGAGCTTCGAGGGGCCCACGAGGCAGGGGGGCACGCCCTAGGGGGGCGCCCTCCACCCTCATAACCGCCTCGTGGCTTTCTTGACGGAGGGTCCAAGTCTCCTGGATCTTATCTGATGAGGAAATCACGTTTCCGAAGGTTTCAATCTGTTTGGACTCCGTTTGATATTCTGTTTCTCCGAAACACTGAAATAGGTACAAAACAACAATTCTGGGCTGGGCCTCCGGTTAATAGGTTAGTCCCAAAAATAATATAAAAGTGGAAAATAAAGCCCAAAATAGTAGATAATATAGCATGGAGCAATCAAAAACTATAGATGCGTTGGAGACGTATCAAGCATCCCAAGCTTAATTCCTGCTCATCCTCGAGTAGGTAAATGATAAAAAGAGAATTTTTGATGTGGAGTGCTACTTGGCGTAATTTTAATGTAATTCTTCTTAATTGTGATATGAATATTCAGATCCGAAAGATCCAAGACAAAAGTTCATATTGACATAAAAATGATAATACTTCAAGCATACTAACTAAGCAAATATGTCTTCTCAAAATAACATGGCCAAAGAAGGTTCATCCCTACAAAATCATATAGTTTAGTCATGTTTCATTTTCGTCACACAAGAATGCTCTCATCATGCATAACCCCAATGACAAGCCAAGCAATTGTTTCATACTTTAGTAATCTCAAACCTATAAACTTTCATGCAATATATGAGCGCGAGCCATGGACATAGCACTATGGGTGGAATAGAATATAATGAGGGGGGTTATGTGGAGAAGACCAAAAAGGAGAAAGTCTCACATCAATGAGGCTAATCAATGGGCTATGGAGATGCCCACCGATTGATGTTAATGCAAGGAATAGGGATTGCCATGCAACGGATGCACTAGAGCTATAAATGTATGAAAGCTCAACAAAAGAAACTAGTGGGTGTGCATCCAACTTGCTTGCTCACGAAGACCTAGGGCACTTGAGGAGGCTCAGTGTTGGAATATACAAGCCAAGTTCTATAATGAAAAATTCCCACCAGTATATGAAAGTGATAACATGAGAGACTCTTTACTATGAAGATCATGGTGCTACTTTGAAGCACAAGAGTGGTAAAAGGATAGTAACATTGTCCCTTCTCTCTTTTTCTCTCATTTTTTTGGGCCTTTTCTTTTTTTATGGCCTTTCTATTGGGGGGCCTTCTCTTTTTTATGGCCTTTCTTTTTTTATTATTCCTCACTTCGGACAATGCTCTAATAATGATGATCATCACACTTCTATTTATTTACAACTCAATGATTACAACTCGATACTAGAACAAAGATGACTCTATATGAATGCCTCCGGTGGTGTACCGGAATATGCAATGAACCAAGAGTGACATGTATGAAAGAATTATGAACGGTGGCTTTGCCACAAATACTATGTCAACTACATGATCATGCTAAGCAATATGATAATGATGAATGTGTCATGATGAACGGAATGATGGAAAGTTGCATGGCAATATATCTCGGAATGGCTATGGAAATGCCATAATAGGTAGGTATGGTGGCTGTTTTGAGGAAGATATAAGGAGGTTTATGTGTGAAAGAGTGTATCATATCATGGGGTTTGGATGCACCAGCGAAGTTTGCGCCAACTCTCAATGTGAGAAAGGGCAATGCACGGTACCGAAGAGGCTAGCAAGGGTGGAAGGGTGAGAGTGCGTATAATCCATGGGCTCAACATTAGTCATAAAGAACTCACATACTTATTGCAAAAATCTACAAGTCATCAAAAACCTCGGCACTACGCGCATGCTCCTAGGGGATAGATTGGTAGGAAAAGACCATCGCTCGTTCCCGACCGCCACTCATAAGGAAGACAATCAAATAACACCTCATGTTTCAAATTTGTTGCATAATGTTTACTATACGTGCATGCTACGGGACCTGCAAACTTCAACACAGGTATTTCTCAATTTCACAACTACTCAACTAGCATGACTTTGATATTATTACCTCCATATCTCAAAACAATCATCAAGCATCAAACTTTTGTTAGTATTCAACACACTCATAAGAAAGTTTTATTATTAATCTTGCATACCAAGCATATTAGGATTTTAAGCAAATTACCATGCTATTAAGACTCTCAAAATAATCTAAGTGAAGCGTGAGAGATCAATAGTTTCTATAAAACAAATCCACCACCCCGCCCTAAAAGATATAAGTGAAGCACTAGAGCAAAACTATAAAGCTCAAAAGATATAAGTGAAGCACATAGAGCAAAACTATAAAGCTCAAAAGATATAAGTGAAGCACATAGAGTATTATATCAAATTCCAAATCATGTATGGCTCTATCAAAAGTTGTGTACAGCAAGGATGATTGTGGTAGACTAACAAGCAAAGTCTCAAATCATAAAGACGCTCCAAGCAAAACACATATCATGTGGTGAATAAAAATATAGCTCCAAGTAAAGTTACTGATAGAAGTAGACTAAAAAGGGGATGCCTTCCGGGGCATCCTCAAGCTTTGGCTTTTAGGTGTCCTTAGATTATATTGGGGGTGCCATGGGCATCCCCAAGCTTAGGCTCTTGCCACTCCTTGTTCCATAATCCATCAAATCTTTACCCAAAACTTGAAAACTTCACAACACAAAACTTAAAGTAGAAAATCTCGTGAGGTCCGTTAGCGAAAGAAAACAAAAGGACACTTCAAGGTACTGTAATGAACTCATTATTTATTTATATTGGTGTTAAACCTACTGTATTCCAACTTCTCTATGGATTATAAACTATTTTACTAGCCATAGATTCATCAAAATAAGCAAACAACACACGAAAAACAGAATCTGTCAAAAACAGAACAGTCTGTAGTAATCTGTAGCTAGCGCAAGATATGGAACCCCAAAAATTCTAAAATAAATTGCTGGACGTGAGGAATTTATCTATTAAGCATCTGAAAAAAGAATTAACTAAATAGCACTTTCCAAATAAAAATGACAGCAGTTTTCGTGAGCGCTAAAGTTTCTGTTTTTTACAGCAAGTTCAACAAGACTTTCCCCAAGTCTTCCCAATGGTTCTACTTGGCACAAACACTAACTGAACACAAAAATTGTTGGGTAACGCAGAAGAAAACAAAAAATTTCCGACCTACGCACCAGCCCAGGATCACTATGGAGACTGCATACAAGGTTTGATCTGTTTCGTTACCAACTCGTAGCGCAGCGGGAAGTAGAGTCGATGACAATCGGCGGTGCAGATCCCCACAGCTAGGATTTACAACCTCCCAACCGCGAGGATGTATACCATCATCTGCTCCTCAGACAGCCCTCCGGGAGGCGGTCGAACAGTCCCCCGGACGGTGTTGCGGACAGCCCTTCGGGAGGGCCTCCGAAACTCGGACGGTCACTCGGACAGCCCTTCGGGAGGCATTCTCGAACAGCCCCTCAGGCACTAAGATCGAAACTATGACCTCTCTACAGAGTTGCACACATACGGTGTCATTTATCCGGCAGGGCTTCGCCGTCCAGAACTAGTTCCTGCCAGAACCCAGACAACCTTTCGGCTCTACGAAACTGTTTCGCTGGGAGGGAGAGAGAAGCCAGATCATGCATGGCACTTGTATGTGAGAAAGAGTGAGTGTGGAGGGCTGCCCCTCCACCTTTATTTATAGGAAATCCCAAGGGGTAGGGTAGTTTCACACAAAAAACCCAAAATGCACGTGAATGAAGTCCTTCCACAAGGACCTAGGAGTGAAACCAAGGAACAAGAGGGTCCCCAAGGGGGGATACCCCATGTGGCCGGCCACACCCCCATGAGGGGCCCAAAAAATGGCTCCTATCCAGCCATGTCATCCCCAAGATCTTTTGGAGCAAAGCCCCAAAAGGTGGCTTTCCATAAAGTAACCATAAAGCTGATTTTCACTATTCACGACGACATTTTTCAGCGTCCGTTCGAACTGAAAATATTTATGTGGGCTTAGAACATTTCCAGTACCCACCAAAATGATTTTCAATGCATTCCGAAACAATTCCGGTTTAGTGATTTTCATCTGCGAAAAGCATCTGAAGTGGTTCCGGCAGCTCCGGAGCATATCCGGTTTTTATCCCGGAAAATTCCAGAAAGCTTCCAGAATGATTCTGGCACCCTCCAAGAATTATCAGGCATGTGCCGAAACCAATTTGACTTAATGGTATCCCCTGAAACAACTTTTCAATTTCATCGAAACTCATTTGATGACCTCTCTCTGCGGAACCTTTTCCGCTGTCCAAAAAATTTTCCGGTGTCCGAAACTTTTTCGGTGATTTTCTCTCAGACTCCTTGTCTAGTATTCAGCAGATAGATGACCCTTAAGCATGTGACCCTATAGGTTCGGTGAAGTATAGACATGACCCGGAACCCCTTCCGATCAATGATCAACATCGGAGCCGTGGACACCCATATTGACCCCTATACCCACACGAATAAATATTCGAGTGAACCTCCAGTTGCAGTGAGCTATTCCTGTTGCTTAGTGATATGTCACAAACACCCGAGGTAAGATTTGTTGCATCCCCGTGGACGAACCATTTGTCCACCATGCAAGTTACCTCGTTACCGGTTTTGTTCTCTTTTCTCGTTTCCGTGTTTCGGCATCCCAGTGATCAAATCACACTGTGTCTGGCCAGACGGTGATGGATACCGTAATACCGAGAGGGCCCGAGAATATCTCTCCATCGTCGGAGGAGCAAATCCCAATCTTGAGCTATCAAGTTACTTGACACACTTTTCCATGAACCCGTAAGCCGACGTAATAGCCACCCATTTACGGATGACGTTTAACAAACCCCAAAGTTCATGAAGCAAGCATGAAGAAACTCGATACTCTCATGGTCTAAGGAATCATGCAAACGTTAACCATCTCTGTGTTATGTACCATTAACTTGTGACGAATGAATCTCTTAGCATAACATCAATCCGGGTCGATTCAACACAAATGTTCTCTTAACATTGTGCCCTTAAGGTTGCTGGCATAGACATGCCCATGATCAGGAAAACAGAACCATCATGCAACACTTGAGCTAGTCTTACAGGCTAGACTAGGAATACATTTTACTGTTTATTATTCCACACGTGCATATGAGTCTTCCTCCGAGCCTCGTGGTTATTGCAGACTCGAGAACCATATCAGTTATAGCATGGAACATAAACATAATTATGAACTCGGAGATAAATAATATCATTTATTATTGCCTCTAGGGCATATCTCCTACAGACTCCCACTTGCACTAGAGTCAATAATCTAGTTAATGCAAATGCACTTTACACCTATGGCATATTGGTGTAAAAAATGCTTCGTATGTGGTATAGCCTGATGTCCATCGGATCTGACAACTTCAGCTCCATGTGTATCTCTGCATATCCTCGTGTTTTCATGCTTTCACAAAATTCATATTTTGTGCGGACTTGGCTTTGTATATATGTGAATCATTGGTCGAAACCTGATTCCTCAGACTGAGTTATGGAGCAACTATATGCAATAGTGTCCCATTGACCAAAGCCTTCTTGGAACCATACTAAGTTCATGAATGAACTATATGATTCAACATCTTGTTTGTCGCTTCTAAAGCGTCAACATACTTAGCCCTTGTTATAGAAATCGCCACAGTATATTGTTTGGAACAATTTCAAACTACCGTGCCACCATATTGTGTATCACAAAAAACCCTTAATTTAAATCGAAAATTGCATGGAGCATTGATGAAGACTATATCGATGTAATTACTTACAACGAGCACTTTCATAATCTCTGCTTGCGAGAAAACATGTCATCAGTACTACTCTGGTACTAAATGACATCTTTCACTGTTGTCCTATGATCAATACTTTTGACCATTTTGGTATCTATACTCACAACACCTTTGGAGTATCGGACATATCTGGTTGTTTTACATACCATGGAATACATGATTAATCCAAAACACGAAGGTGTGTGGAATCTCCATCATGTATTTTACTCATCAGTGTTTTGGGACACCGAGTCTTGTAAAAACTCTTTCCATGTGACTTCAGCAAGAATCACTCCTTGGCGTTTTAAATGCTAAAAGGTTTTAGCATCTTGTCAATATGTATTCATTGCTTAGCCCCATTATGTAAATCTATCTCCATAGATCATCATGCCTAATATTGAGGCTATTTTGCCTAAGCACTTCATCGAAAAACTATTTTCAAATGAAGTCCTAATTCGTGTCAAGGAATTTATTTCCAATTACCAATGTGTCAAGCACACAAGGTTTTTAGAAATATTATTGTGCTCCCACTTACTTTCTTGAATTACAAGCATCTTCATTACCCATTGATGAAGTCAAAACCCCTTTTGACCATTTCATCAAAACACGAAGATTCCAACTCCATTTTGCTCTCTTCTGTCCATCGCTGGAACTCTAAAGTTTGCATACCTGCTAGCATCCTCTGGATCGACAAATTACTTTGGACTGTATCACATACAAGTCCTAGGTTTCATTTCCATCATGATGGAAATCCTTTTCTTATCCATGTATCATATCTCAAGATTGAAATATGTATTAATTGCTAGTTCAACCCGAACCGACTTTAAGCATCGCTACGGTGAAAACAACCTCATCGTAGTCAACTCTTGAACTTGTTATTTCAACAAGTCGAGCTTTATGGATAAAACATTTTTATCCGTATCAGTTTTAAGTTCCATAAATATTCGTTAGACTCTAAGTCTTCCGAAAGGTGTATCAAGGTTTTAATCTTGAATCACTTATATGGAAACTAACTCGGGTTGTATTGGCATTTAGCCAATTCCGGAGTCAGGGCCCATCAACGCTTCCTTGTGTATCGTAGGTATAATGTTGTCTAACAACAATATCTCGTTTACGCACCTGAGAGGTTTGCATGAGCCTTGCCTACGTGGTTCAGCTGCAAGTTCGACCGAAGTTCATACATTTTATTGTAGAGACTTCCGTATCAGTCGTAGTAGAAAACTCTGGAATTACTTCCAAGGTCTCTTTCCTTTAATCTGATGATGAAGATACTGTTTATCTCGTCGAGTTAAACTATTCTCCCACTCACCTTTTTGAAAGAACCATTCTCTTTAAAAGCACACCGTTTCGCGGCAAAACTATTTTCCTCAGTATAGTGAGGGAGGAATATCCAACATTTTGGTATAACCTACAAAGTAGCACTTGTCTGATTTGGAATAGGTTTGTAACATTTTACATAAGCCCCATATTCCAAATGTTAAGAAAAGATATAACATGGTTGGGCATACCATACCATGGCTTCATTTCAACAGACCCGATGTAGCTCTTTTCAGTGTAAAAGCCGTAGTCTCTAAAGCATCACTTTAAAAGGGATAATGGCAAATTTATTTATGTCATCTTTGACCTTACCATGTCATAAATGGTTTGATTACATCTTCACAGACATTCCACTCATAGTGGTGTTCCGGAAGGTGTAAGTTATGAAACTCTTTTCACAACTCATTAGACATTCGCTAAACTTGTAACTCAGATATTCCTTTCTGCAATCAAATTGTAGAAACATAATTTCCTTGTTACAGTAACTTCTACTTCATTTTTGAAAACCTTTCGAATGATTTCAAAAGTTCCAGACTTACGTCTCATCAAGCAAATATCCGTATATCTACTTGAGTCATTTCTGAAGATATATAAATCCACTACTTGCAACAACATTTATTGAACTACACACATCAAAATGTATGATCACCAACATGTTTGTTTCTCATTCCTTATGGCATGTGAACAGTATTTCAGTCACTTCACTTTTCGGAGGAAAGTGCAAGTGTCAGATGATTCAAAATCAAAAAGACTTCAAAATCCATCATAATGGAATTTTCCATGCGGGTTTCTCCAATGTGAACAAATGTAGTGCCACACTTGTGTGGTATTCTTTTAGTCTTGCGACATTTAGCGTCAGTGTTACGGATGTATCATATTACCATCAATATTCATAACATACATCCCATCTTGGATGGAAGCATGGCCCTTCATGTTATGCATAATACTTAACAACAATTGTTGTTTTTATGAACAACTCTTTTGCAACAAACAATGTGCAATGGGCTAGAGTGTATGAAACTCTAAAATGAATTATGAAAGTAAACCTAGAGGTATTGTATTATTATCAATATTCATAACATACATCTCATTCATAATGAAAGTATGGCCCTTGTGTTATTCATAACATCGAACATAAAAAGTTCTCTTATGAACAACCTTCTTGCAAGAGGCTAGAGTTTGTAAAACTCTAAATGAATTATGAAAATAAATACAGACGGCAATACACCGATGGAAGGTATAGTAACATTTACTATGTTCCCTGTGTATACCTAAACCTCATTTCTGGCTAGTCTTTTAGGCCATAGTAGTTCTTACATCGAGTTGCAACAGAATGCAATCGAGCGGGTATCTTTGTTATTTAACTCACAATACCCAAGAACCAATGATCAACAATTTAATCATAATTCCCAAGGACTATATCTTTTACCAGC
Source organism: Triticum aestivum (assembly GCF_018294505.1). Classification (NCBI taxonomy): domain Eukaryota; kingdom Viridiplantae; phylum Streptophyta; class Magnoliopsida; order Poales; family Poaceae; genus Triticum; species Triticum aestivum. Next base: position 623,356,786 of record NC_057806.1, on the reverse strand, counting down.
CTTCTATACATCAAAAACTTGTATGACATTCATACATGAGCTGGATATTCCAGTCATCTTTCTTTCTGCCTTTATACTTCTAACAGTTTAACTTTTAGTATTTCTCCTACTCGCAAAAGAAGCACCCAACTTAAGAGTGGCGTTAGCCCCGGACTTCCTAGGCATGTAAGTCATACTAACACCCTTTGGACACTTCCTTTCTCTTTAAGTTGTTGTTTTATTCACCTTTCATTATATGACAGGCGTTCTTCTGGATCCCCTTCTCAACAGTCAAATGCATAGTAAACACTTTTACTAATACTTGCAAACAAACATTGCTTTGTTTGTATCTGAAAATAATTTTCAGATCCATGAATATCACATAACTATCCCAAACTTTCGAAGTTCGAGTTTCATGGAAGCAAACATATTGCACTTGACCGCAATGGAATTCTAGCTTTTGGATCGAAGGACGAGAGTCTCATCATCCATTGCATTTAGCGGGAGTATACGGAAAGCATGCGATAGGACAAAGTCCTTCTCGGCACTTTTGAGGACAATCCTCACATTACGTTACCAATCGTAAAGTTTTAACCAGATATTTAACAGCTATTCAATTGTAACAGGGAAGGTGGAAACGCGAGCCATTATTCTACAACTATTTTGCAAGAAACACTTAGACAGTGTTCATAATTAATTGCACTGAGAATTAAACGAGTTAATTCTATAGTGCACTCCCACTCAAATCAATATCTCTCATAATTGATCGTGAGTGATTCAAGATCCGCATTTCAATTCAACGCCATTGGTGTAACACCACTGATGACGAAAATCTCAACCGGTAGGCCAACTTGCCAATCACATCTCTATGTGACTCTTGTTCATCTTTCGATGCGTGTGTTCCGAGCTAATGACGGTCATGCCTGAACGTCAAGACAACCAAGTGATCTCGCTGCAAGGTCTCAACTCACCGCCTCACACTTCTCTAATCATTCGTACCCGTGTGACATGGCGCAGCCCGAAAAGATAGGTGCCGTGACGGTGCTACACTTGGGAGAACACTAACTACTTGATATTTTTGTGAGAGATCACCCTAATAAAAAGCGACTACGGCGCAATCTAGAAGGGTGCATCAAAGGGATAAACATCTCAGGCAATTCATAATTAGCATGATATGGTATAGCCCTTTCTGACGGAGAAGTCTTTCATTTCTTCGTCTTCGGCACTCGCGTCGGTGTTCACCTTCGCGAAGATTGCCACCACCTTGTCGATGCACCAGATAATATTGCTATCTCTATAGCTAATAAAATAATGCATTACAACAAGGTTGACACGCAGGTCATTAAAGTGACAATCATATGGCTCCAGCCATCATGCCGAATCATGACACGCAGGTCATGTTAATAACATCATATAGTCATCTCATACATAATCAAATTGAATATGAGCATTGCTATACCACATCACATGCACATCCTGCAAAACCAAGTTAGACGCCTCTAATCGGTTTATGCAAAAATTTATTTTTACGTGGCTTCTAAGCTTTTGACTTAAACCGCATCTACCAACATTTTATCAACAAGTATGATTATTCAAGTTGCTAGATTAACATCTCGGGGTGTATGAAACACGAGATAATTAAATCTCGAGCCCCATACTAAACTCCGTCATACGCATGACCCCCCTGCAGAACATATCTGCAATGCCCTTTCATCAGCGAATTTCATCTTTCTTTTGACTATGGCGGAACCCAAAGAACTGATAGCACTTCCATGATCAATCAGGATCACGGATTGCCAGAACTTTGTCAAATTCCACCATGCTGTCTCGAGATTGAGCAAACACAAATTCTAGGGAAGCAACAAGAATGTCGGGTAACAGATTTCATCTGTCACCCGCATAAATAATTTTCAGCAATAGATCTCATCTACAACCTAATTATATTATGCAATACCCATACATCTCCATGTATTCTAGATCGAAACCTGCATCTACGCATAGTACGGATCTTGATGCCACTGTTGGGTAACGCAGCAGAAAACAAAAATTTTCCGACCTATGCACCAGCCCAGGACCACTATGGAGACTGCATACAAGGTTTTGATCTGTTTCGTTACCGACTCGTAGCGCAGCGGGAAGTAGAGTCGATGACGATCGGCGGTGCAGATCCCCGCAGCTAGGATTTACAACCTCCCAATCGCGAGGATGTATACCCTCATCTACTCCTCAGATAGCCCTCCGGGAGGCGGTCGAACAGTCCCCCGGACGGTGTTGTGGATAGCCCTTCGGGAGGGCCTCCGAAACTCGAACGGTCACTCGGACAGCCCTTCGGGAGGCATTCTCGAACAGCCCCTCGGGCACTAAGATCGAAACTACGACCTCTCTACAGAGTTGCACACATATGGTGTCATCTATCCGGCAGGGCTTCGCCGTCCAGAACTAGTTCCTGCCGGAACCCAGACAACCTTTCGGCTCTACAAAATTGTTTCGCTGGGAGGGAGAGAGAAGCCAGATCATGCATGGCACTTGTATGTGAGAAAGAGTGAGTGTGGAGGGCTGCCCCTCCACCTCTATTTATAGGAAATCCCAAGGGGTAGGGTAGTTTCACACAAAAAACCCAAAATGCACGTGAATGAAGTCCTTCCACAAGGACCTAGGAGTGAAACCAAGGAACAAGAGGGTCCCCAAGGGGGGATACCCCATGTGGCCGGCCACACCCCCATGAGGGGCCCAAAAAATGGCTCCTATCCAGCCATGTCATCCCCAAGATCTTTTGGAGCAAAGCCCCAAAAGGTGGCTTTCCATAAAGTAACCATAAAGCTGATTTTCACTATTCACGACGACATTTTTCAGCGTCTGTTCGAACTAAAAATATTTATGTGGGCTTAGAACATTTCCAGTACCCACCAAAATGATTTTCAATGCGTTCCAAAACAATTCCGGTTTAGTGATTTTCATCTGCGAAAAGCATCTGAAGTGGTTCCGGCAGCTCCGGAGCATATCCGGTTTTTATTCCGGAAAATTCCAGAAAGCTTCCAGAATGATTCTGGCACCCTCCAAGAATTATCAGGCATGTGCCGAAACCAATTTGACTTAATGGTATCTCCTGAAACAACTTTTCAGTTTCATCGAAACTCATCCGATGACCTCTCTCTGCGGAACCTTTTCTGCTGTCCGAAAAATTTTCCGGTGTCCGAAACTTTTTTGGTGATTTTCTCTCAGACTCCTTGTCTAATATTCAACAGATAGATGACCCTTAAGCGTGTGACCCTATAGGTTCGGTGAAGTATAGACATGACCCGGAACCCCTTCCGATCAATGATCAACATCGGAGCCGTGGACACCCATATTGACCCCTATACCCACACGAATAAATATTCGAGTGAACCTCCAGTTGCAGTGAGCTATTCCTGTTGCTTCATGATATGTCACAAACACCCAAGGTGAGATTTGTTGCATCCCCGTGGACGAACCATTTTGTCCACCATGCAAGTTACCTCGTTACCGGTTTTGTTCTCTTTTCTCGTTTCCGTGTTCCGGCATCCAAGTGATCAAATCACACTGTGTCTGGCCAGACAATGATGGATACCGTAATACCAAGAGGGCCCGAGAATATATCTCCATCTTCGGAGGAGAAAATCCCAATCTTGAGCTATCAAGTTACTTGACACACTTTTCCATGAACCCGTAAGCCGCCGTAATAGCCACCCATTTACGGATGACGTTTAACAAACCCCAAAGTTCATGAAGCAAGCATGAAGAAACTCGATACTCTCATGGTCTAAGGAATCATGCAAACATTAACCATCTCTGTGTTATGTACCATTAACTTGTGACGAATGAATCTCTTAGCATAACATTAATCCGGGTCGATTCAACACAAATGTTCTCTTAACATTGTGCCCTTAAGCTTGTTGGCATAGACATGCCCATGATCAGGAAAATAGAACCATCATGCAACACTTGAGCTAGTCTTAGAGGCCAGACTAGGAATACATTTTACCGTTTATTATTCCACACGTGCATATGAGTCTTCCTCCGAGCCTCGTGGTTACTGCAGACTCGAGAACCATATCAGTTATAGCATGGAACATAAACATAATTATGAACTCGGAGATAAATAATATCATTTATTATTGCCTCTAGGGCATATCTCCTACAAAAAACACAACCAAAACAGAGGCTAAATAATTATTTATTACTAAACAGGAGCAAAAAGCAAGGAATAAAAATAAAATTGGTTTGCCTCCCAACAAGCGCTATCGTTTAACGCCCCTAGCTAGGCATAACAAGCAAGAATAGATCTAGGTATTTCCATCTTTGGTTTCAACTTTTTAGCGGAATCAAGGTCGAATCCAGGAGGTTCTTTACGTTTCCCTTCATATTCTGAAATTTTTAGATCTAAAGAATCCAACCGCTTATTGCAAAGGGTAATCAACATATTCATGCGGTGAATATTTCCACTAATGTTCTTAAGAGGTTCAAGAGATTTCTGCAAGATTTTAGTAACTTCACAATTTTTTTCAAAAACTTGTGTCTCTTCCTGAGTAGGATGAGGCCCCTTTTGTTGAAGTAGTGTTCCCACTATACCTTCTATAATTTTAAGTGCAATATGGGGATCGATTTCAATAAAATTGCCTTTGGCAACGCAATCCAAGAGTTGTCTATGAGACATATTTAATCCAACATAAAAATTGCGAAGCAAGATTCTCAGATTTATTTCAGAGGTACAATTACGATGAGATTCCATTATTCTCAACCAGACATCTTTTAGGTTTTATCCTAACCTTTGTTTAAAGTGAAAGATTTCAAACTCAGGGGTCAACGGAGAAGATAAGGGACTAGCCATAACAACAAGCAAGCAAACTAACACACGAGCAAACAAAAAGAAAACGGGCAAAAAGAGGCAAATAGAGAGGGAGGGAGGATAGAGAGAGAGGGTGAATAAAACAGCAAGGGTGAAGTGGGGGAGAGGAAAACGAGAGGCAAATGTCAAATAATGTAATGCGGGAGATAGGGATTGTAATGGGTACTTGGTATGTTGACTTTTGCGTAGACCTCCCCGGCAACGGCGCCAGAAATTCTTCTTGCTACCTCTTGAGCACTGCGTTGGATTTCCCCAAAGAGGAGAGGATGATGCAGCAAAGTAGCGTAAGTATTTCCCTCAGTTTTTGAGAACCAAGGTATCAATCCAGTAGGAGGCTACGCGCGAGTCCCTCGTATATACACAAAAACAATAGCCCAATGCAACCAACGCGCTTAGGGGTTGTCAATCCCATCACGGTCACTTACAAAAGTGAGATCTGATAGAGATGATAAATAATATTTTTGGTATTTTTATGATAAAGATGTAAAGTAAAAATAAAGGCAAAGTAAATGCAAAGCAATAATAAAGTGATGGAGATTAATATGATGAGAAAGAGACCCGGGGGCCATAGGTTTCACTAGTGGCTTCTCTCAAGAGCATAAGTATTCTACGGTGGGTGAACAAATTACTCTTGAGCAATTGACAGAATTGAGCATAGTTATGAGAATATCTAGGTATGATCATGTATATAGGCATCACGTCCGAGACAAGTAGAACGACTCCTGCCTGCATCTACTACTATTACTCCACTCATCGACCGCTATCCAGCATGCATCTAGAGTATTAAGTTAAAAACAGAGTAACGCCTTAAGCAAGATGACATGATGTAGAGGGATAGTTTCATGCAATATGATAAAAAAAACCATCTTGTTATCCTCGATGGCAACAATACAATACGTGCCTTGCTGCCCCTTCTGTCACTGGGAAAGGACACGCAAGATCGAACCCAAAGCTAAGCACTTCTCCCATGGCAAGAAAAACCAATCTAGTAGGCCAAACCAAACTGATAATTCGAAGAGACTTGCAAAGATAACCAATCATACATAAAAGAATTCAGAGAAGATTCAAATATTATTCATAGATAGACTGGATCATAAACCCACAATTCATCGGTCTCAACAAACACACTGCAAAAAGAAGATTACATCTAGCTACTAACTATGGACCCGTAGGTCTGAAGTAAACTACTCACACTTCATCGGAGGGGCTTGGATGATGATGTAGAAGCCCTTCGTGATCGATGCCCCCTCCGGCGGAGCTCCGGAACAGGCCCCAAGATGGGATCTCGTGGATACAGAAAGTTGCAGCGGTGGAATTAGGTTTTTCGCTCCGTCCCCGATCGTTTGGGGGTACGTAGGTATATATAGGAGGAAGAAGTACGTCGGTGGAGCTTCGAGGGGCCCACGAGGCAGGGGGCACGCCCTAGGGGGGCGCCCTCCACCTTCGTGACCGCCTCATGGCTTTCTTGACGGAGGGTCCAAGTCTCCTGGATCTTATCTGATGAGGAAATCACATTTCCGAAGGTTTCATTCCGTTTGGACTCCGTTTGATATTCTGTTTCTCCGAAACACTAAAATAGGCAAAAAAAATAGCAATTCTGGGTTGGGCCTTCGGTTAATAGGTTAGTCCCAAAAATAATATAAAAATGGAAAATAAAGCCCAATATAGTCCAAAATAGTAGATAATATAGCATGGAGCAATCAAAAATTATAGATGCGTTGGAGACGTTAGGTTAGTCCCAAAAATAATATAAAAGTGGATAATAAAGCCCAATAATGTCCAAAACAGTAGATAATATAGCATGGAGCAATCAAAAATTATAGATACGTTGGAGACATTTTTGCCTGTTTTAGGGTTTCGAAGAAAAGGAATATCAAACGGAGTCCAAACGGAATGAAACCTTCGGGAATGTGATTTTCTCAACGAATAAGACCCAGGAGACTTGGACCCTACGTCAAGGTACAAGAGAGGAGGCCACGAGGTAGGGGGGCCCGCCTGCCTACCCCAGGCGCGCCCCCACCCTCGTGGGCCCCCTGTTGCTCCACCGACGTACTTCTTCCTCCTTTATATATCCACGTACCCCCAAACGATCAGATACGGAGCCAAAACCCTAATTCCAGCGCCATAACTTTCTGTATCCACGAGATCCCATCTTGGGGCCTGTTTCGGAGCTCCGCCGGAGGGGGCATCAATCACGGAGGGCTTCTACATCAACACCATAGCCTCTCCGATGAAGTGTGAGTAGTTTACCTCAGACCTACGGGTCCATAGTTAGTAGCTAGATTGCTTCTTCTCTCTTTTTGGATCTCAATACAATGTCCCCCCTCTCTTGTGGATAACTATTCGATGTAATCTTCTTTTTGTGGTGTGTTTGTTGAGATCGATGAATTGTGTGTTTATGATCAAGTCTATCTATGAATAATATTTGAATCTTCTCTGAATTCTTTTATGTATGATTGGTAATCTTTGCAAGTCTCTTCGAATTATCAGTTTGGTTTGGCCTACTAGATTGATCTTTCTTGCAATGGGAGAAGTGCTTAGCTTTGGGTTCAATCTTGCGGTGTCCTTTCCCGGTGACAGTAAGGGCAGCAAGGCACGTATTGTATTGTTGCCATCGAGGATAACAAGATGGAGTTTTCTTCATATTGCATGAGTCTATCCCTCTACATCATGTCATCTTGCTTAATGCTTACTCTGTTTTTAACTTAAGACTCTAGATGCATGCTGGATAGCGGTCGATGAGTGGAGTAATAGTAGTAGATGCAGACAGGAGTCGGTCTACTTGTCTCGGACGTGATGCCTATATACATGATCATGCCTAGATATTCTCATAACTATGCTCAATTCTGTCAATTGCTCAACAGTAATTTGTTCACCCACCGTAGAATACCTATGCTCTCGAGAGAAGCCACTAGTGAAACCTATGGCCCCCGGGTCTATCTTGATCATATTGATCTCCTACTACTTAGTTATTTCCTTTGCTATTTACTTTGCCTTTATTTTACTTTGCATATTTATCACAAAAATACCAAAAATATTATCTTTATCATATCTATCAGATCTCACTCTCATAAGTGGCCTTATAGGGATTTACAACCCCTATTTGCGTTGGTTGCGAGGATTTATTTGTTTTGTGCAGGTACTAGGGACTTGCGCGTAGCCTCCTACTGGATTGATACCTTGGTTCTCAAAAACTGAGGGAAATACTTGCGCTACTTTGCTGCATCATCCCTTCCTCTTCGGGGAAAACCAACGCAGTGCTCAAGAGGTAGCAACCACCCATCACTACTTGGGCGCAAATGAAGGATGTCATGAGAGCACGCTTTGTGCCTACCTACTACAACCGCGACCTCTTCAAGAAACTCCAACTACTCAAGCAAGGAACCAAGAGTGTTGAAGAGTACTACAAGGAGATGGAGATTGCCATGATAAGAGCCAATGTCACGGAAGATGATGAGCAAACAATGGCACGTTTCTTGAATGGACTCAACCATCCTATCAAGAAGATCGCCGACTTCCAACCATACTCGAACCTCATCGAGCTAGTGCATCAAGCTACCAAAGCGGAACGCCAAGTGCAAGATGATTTCAATTATGCCAAGTTCTCATCCAAGTCCTACGCCTTCTCCAACAACCAAGCTTCAACGACTCCAACTCCGACTACGAAGCCTTCTACTAGCAACATCGACAAGTCGAGTTCCAAGAAAGCTTCGTCAACTCCAAGTCATCCTCCTACTACGAGCAACTTCAAGCCAAGAGCTTCATCATCATCCACTCCAACCGATGAAACCGTCAAGACAAGTTCCTTCAAATGCTTCACATGCGGAGGCCGAGGCCACAAGTCCTATGAGTGCACCAACAAGCGGACCATGATCCTCAACAACGACGGCACCTATGATTCAATGAGTGAAGAAGAAATGGACGCCATCGAGCAAGTCGCCATGCACCGGCAAGTGAACTATGAAGAGGAACAAGTCTTTTGCGATGAAGATTCAAGTCCCGCTCTTGTTGTCTCCAAGGTCTTGACTCTCCAACATCACCAAGAAGAAGACCAAAGATGCCACATATTCCACACCAAGGCCGGAATCAATGGACAATCCGTCAAGGTCATCATCGATGGAGGGAGTTGTCATAATATCGCAAGTGAAGAACTTTGCTCCAAGCTCCAATTGCCCAAGACGAAGCATCCACATCCATACAAAGTGCAATGGCTTAGCGACTCCGGCACCATCCAAGTCGAGCACCGAGTACAAGTCTCCTTAAAAATTAGCGCCTACGAAGACACCTTGGAGTGCGAAGCCGTTCCAATGACCGTTTGCCATCTTCTCCTTGGACGCCCATGGCAATTTCATAGAGGAGTCATCCACAATGGTTGAACGAACCACTACATCTTCAAGATGAAGGGCAAGGAGTACATCCTCCATCCAATGTCGCCAAGTCAAGTGATTGCCGACAAGCAAGCCACCCATCGTGGAGATCATAGTGAGAGAGAGAGCCACCAAAAAGAGAGTGAGCGCCACAAGCCCAAATCGGAAACCTCCACGATGAGCAACAAGAAGAACTTAGTTCTATTTGCCACCAAAAGTGAGATAAGAGGAGTGTGTGAGAACCCATCTAGTGTCCTACACAGCGTCCTCGTGTGCAAGGACAATGCACCACAAACTAACACTTCTCACAATCTTCCTCTAGTGTTGTCTCTTTTGCAGGAATTTCACGATGTTTTCCCCGACGAGCTACCTCCGGGACTACCTCCACTACGAGGCATTGAGCACCGCATCGACCTCATCCCCGGAGCACCGCTTCCGAACAAAGCTCCCTACCACGTCAACCCCGAAGAAACCAAAGAAATACAAAGGCAAGTAAAGCATCTCATAAACCATGGACATGTGCATGAAAGTTTGAGCCCTTGTGCCGTCCCGGTCATTCTTGTGCCAAAACGAGACGGTAGCTTTCGCATGTGCTCCGATTGTAGACCTATCAATGCTATCACCGTTCGCTATAGGTATCCCATTCCATGCCTTGACGATATGCTTAATGAACTTAGTGGTGCCACTATCTTTTCTAAAATTGATCTTAAGAGTGGTTACTATCAAATCCGCATACAAGAGGGTGATGAATGGAAAACCGCTTTCAAAACCAAGTTTGGCTTGTATGAGTGGTTAGTCATGCCTATGGGTCTATCGGAAGCACCGGGTACTTTTATGCATCTTATGAATCATGTCTTTCGACCTTACATTGGTATATTTGTTGTGGTCTACTTTGATGATATCCTTGTTTATAGCAAATCTCTTAGAGATCATGCCACCCATGTTCGAACCATTTTGCAAACTCTTTGAAAAGAGCAACTCTATGCTAATATGGAGAAATGCCTTTTTGGCGCTGATAAGCTCGTTTTCTTGGGTTTTGTTGTTTCATCTAAGGGTGTTCATGTTGATGAGTCCAAGATCAATGCTATTAAGACTTGGCCACAACCAACCAATTTGCAACAAGTGCGTAGCTTTCTTGGCCTTGCGGGTTTCTATCGTCGCTTTGTGAAGGATTTTAGCACCATTGCTTCGCCTTTGCATGCTTTGAGCAAGAAGAATGTGCCTTTTGTTTGGGGACCATACCAATATACCACTTTCCATGAGCTTAAGAACTTGCTTACTCATGCTCCCATGCTTGCTTTAACCAACTTTGACAAACCCTTTGAGATTCATTGCGATGCTAGTGGTAATGGCATAGGAGGCGTGTTAACGCAAGAGAAGCGACCCATAGCTTACTTTAGCGAGAAACTATCCGGCGCGCAACTCAATTACCCCATCTATGACAAAGAGCTATATGCTTTAGTCCATGTTTTGCATGAATGGGAATACTATCTTCCTCCTCATGAGTTTATCATTCATACCGATCATGAAACGCTCAAGTATCTTAAGGGCCAAACCAAGTTGAACAAGCGTCATGCTAAATGGAGTGAATTTATTGAGTCTTTTCCTTATGTCATCACGTACATTCAAGGGTAAAGAAAACATTGTAGCAGATGCCCTTTCCAACATATGCATGCTTGTCACTCAACTTGAATTGGATGTCATTGGTTTTGAGCATATCAAAGACTTGTATGAGCATGATCCTACTTTTGCTACTCCTTATGCCAAGTGTTTGTCGCACACCTCTTGGGAATGCTATTACATCAAAGATGGATATCTTATGAGAGCTAACAAACTTTGCATCCCCGAGTCTTCTCTTTGTTTGTTGCTTTTGCAGGAATCTCATGGAGGGGGCTTAATGGGACATTTTGTACGCGACAAGACGTTCGCCACGCTCTCGAAGAACTACTTTTGGCCAAAGATGTTTCATGAAGTCAACCGCTTCACCAACCGTTGCTCTACATGTCGCAAAGCTAAGTCCAAAGTGTTGGGGAACGTAGTAATTTCAAAAAAATTCCTACGCACACACAAGATCATGGTGATGCATAGCAACGAGAGGGGAGAGTGTGATCTACGTACCCTTGTAGACCGACAGCGGAAGCGTTAGCACAACGCGGTTGATGTAGTCGTACGTCTTCACGGCCCGACCGATCAAGCACCGAAACTACGACACCTCCGAGTTCTAGCACACGTTCAGCTCGATGACGATCCCCGGACTCCGATCCAGCAAAGTGTCGGGGAAGAGTTCCGTCAGCACGATGGCGTGGTGACGATCTTGATGTACTACCGTCGCAGGGCTTCGCCTAAGCACCGCTACAATATTATCGAGGATTATGGTGGAAGGGGGCACCGCACACGGCTAAGAATATGATCACGTGGATCAACTTGTGTGTCTAGGGGTGCCCCCTGCCCCCGTATATAAAGGAGCAGGGGAAGGTGCGGACGGCCAAGAGGAGGGCGCGCCAGGAGGAGTCCTACTCCCACCGGGAGTAGGATTCCCCCCCTTTCCTAGTTGGAATATGATTCGGGAGGGGGAAAGAGGAGAGAGAGAAGGAAGGGGGGGCGCCGCCCCCCTCTCCTTGTCCTATTCAGACTAGGGGGGAGGGGCGCGCGGCCCAGCCCTGGCCATCTCTCCTCTCTTCCACTAAAGCCCACTAAGGCCCATATACCTCTCGGGGGGTTCCAGTAACCTCCCGGTACTCCGGTAAAATCCCGATTTCACCCGGAACACTTCCGATATCCAAATATAGGCTTCCAATATATCAATCTTTATGTCTCGACCATTTCGAGACTCCTCGTCATGTCCGTGATCACATCCGGGACTCCGAACAAACTTCGGTACATCAAAATGCATAAACTCATAATATAATTGTCATCAAAACCTTAAGCGTGCGGACCCTACGGGTTCGAGAACAATGTAGACATGACCGAGACACGTCTCCGGTCAATAACCAATAGCGGAACCTGGATGCTCATATTGGCTCCCACATATTCTACGAACATCTTTATCGGTCAGACCACATAACAACATACGTTGTTCCCTTTGTCATCGGTATGTTACTTGCCCGAGATTCGATCGTCGGTATCTCAATACCTAGTTCAATCTCGTTACCGGCAAGTCTCTTTACTCGTTTCGTAATACATCATCTTGCAACTAACTCATTAGCTGTAATGCTTGCAAGGCTTATGTGATGTGCATTACCGAGAGGGCCCAAAGATACCTCTCCGACAATCGGAGTGACAAATCCTAATCTCGAAATACGCCAACCCAACATGTAGCTTTGGAGACACCTGTAGAGCTCCTTTATAATCACCCAGTTACGTTGTGACGTTTGGTAGCACACAAAGTGTTCCCCTGGCAAACGGGAGTTGCATAATCTCATAGTCATAGGAACATGTATAAGTCATGAAGAAAGCAATAGCAACATATTAAACGATCGGGTGCTAAGATAATGGAATGGGTCATGTCAATCACATCATTCTCCTAATGATGTGTAAAATTAATCAAATGACAACACATGTCTATGGTTAGGAAACATAACCATCTTCGATTAACGAGCTAGTCAAGTAGAGGCATACTAGTGACGTTTGGTTTGTCTATGTATTCACACAAGTATTATGTTTCCGGATAATACAATTCTAGCATGAATAATAAACATTTATCATGATATGAGGAAATAAAATAATAACATTATTATTGCCTCTAGGGCATATTTCCTTCAGTCTCCCACTTGCACTAGAGTCAATAATCTAGATTACACAGTAATGATTCTAACACCCATGGAGCTTTGGTGCTGATCATGTTTTGCTCGTGGAAGAGGCTTAGTCAATGGGTCTGCTATATTCAGATCCGTATGTATCTTGCAAATCTCTATGTCTCCCACCTGGACTAGATCCCAGATGGAATTGAAGCGTCTCTTGATGTGCTTGGTTCTCTTGTGAAATCTGGATTCCTTTGCCAAGGCAATTGCACCAGTATTGTCATAAAAGATTTTCATTGGATCCGATGCACTAGGTATGACACCTAGATCGGATATGAACTCCTTCATCCAAACTCCTTCGTTTGCTGCTTTCGAAGTAGCTATGTACTCCGCTTCACATGTAGATCCCGCCACAACGCTTTGTTTAGAACTGCACCAAGTGACAGCTCCACCGTTTAATGTAAACACGTATCCGGTTTGCGATTTAGAATCGTCCTGATCAGTGTCAAAGCTTGCATCAACGTAACCATTTACAATGAGCTCTTTGTCACCTCCATATATGAGAAACATATCCTTAGTCCTTTTCAGGTATTTCAGGATGTTCTTGACCGCTGTCCAGTGATCCACTCCTGGATTACTTTGGTACCTCCCTGCTAAACTTATGGCAAGGCACACATCAGGTCTGGTACACAACATTGCATACATGATAGATCCTATGGCTGATGCATAGGGAACATCTTTCAAGTCAATCCCTTGAACTTGCCAAAAACCTTTTGCGACAAGTCGAGCTTTGTAGACAATAATATTACCGTCAGCGTCAGTCTTCTTCTTGAAGATCCATTTATTCTCAATTGCTTGCCGATCATTGGGCAAGTCAACCAAAGTCCATACTTTGTTCTCATACATGGATCCCATCTCAGATTTCATGGCTTCAAGCCATTTTGCGGAATCTGGGCTCACCATCGCTTCTACATAGTTCATAGGTTCATCATGATCTAGTAGCATGACTTCCAGAACAGGATTACCGTACCACTCTGGCGCGGATCTTACTCTAGTTGATCTACGAGGTTCAGTAGTATCTTGTTCTGAAGTTTCATGATCATTATCATTAGCTTCCTCACTAATTGATGTAGGTGTCACAGAAACTGCTTTCTATGATGTACTACTTTCCAATAAGGGAGCAGGTACAGTTACCTCGTCAAGTTCTACTTTCCTCCCACTCACTTCTTTCGAGAGAAACTCCTTCTCTAGAAAGTTTCCGAATTTAGCAACAAAAGTCTTGCCTTCGGATCTGTGATAGAAGGTGTATCCAATAGTTTCCTTTGGATATCCTATGAAGACACATTTCTCCGATTTGGGTTCGAGCTTATCAGGTTGAAGTTTTTTCACATAAGCATCGCAGCCCCAAACTTTCAGAAACGACAACTTTAGTTTCTTGCCAAACCACAGTTCATATGGCGTCGTCTCAATGGATTTTGATGGTGCCCTATTTAACGTGAATGCGGCCGTCTCTAGAGCATATCCCCAAAACGATAGCGGTAAATCAGTAAGAGACATCATAGATCGCACCATATCTAGTAAAGTACGATTATGATGTTCGGACACACCATTACGCTGTGGTGTTCTGGGTGGCGTGAGTTGCGAAACTATTCCACATTGTTTTAAATGTACACCAAACTCGTAACTCAAATATTCTCCTCCACGATCAGATCATAGGAATTTTATTTTCTTGTTACGATGATTTTCAACTTCACTCTGAAATTCTTTGAACTTTTCAAATGTTTCAGACTTATGTTTCATTAAGTAGATATACCCATATCTGCTTAAGTCATCTGTGAAGGTGAGAAAATAACGATATCCGCCACGAGCCTCAACATTCATCGGACCACATACATCTGTATGTATGATTTCCAATAAATCTGTTGCTCTCTCCATAGTACCGGAGAATGGTGTTTTTGTCATCTTACCCATAAGGCACGGTTCGCAAGTACCAAGTGATTCATAATCAAGTGGTTCCAAAAGCCCATCAGTATGGAGTTTCTTCATGTGCTTTATACCGATATGACCCAAACGGCAGTGCCACAAATAAGTTGCACTACCATTATCAACTCTGCATCTTTTGGTTTCAACACTATGAATATGTGTGTCACTACTATCGATATTTAATAAGAATAGACCACTCTTTAAGGGTGCATGACCATAAAAGATATTACTCATGTAAATAGAACAACCATTATTCTCTGATTTAAATGAATAACCGTCTCACATCAAACAAGATCCAGATATAATGTTCATGCTTAACGCTGGCACCAAATAAAAATTATTTAGGTCTAATACTAATCCCGAAGGTAGATGTAGAGGTGGCGTGCCGACGCGATCACATCGACTTTGGAACCATTTCCCACACGCATCGTCACCTTGTCCTTAGCCAATCTTCGCTTAATCCGTAGTCCCTGTTTCGAGTTGCAAATATTAGCAACAGAACCAGTATCAAATACCCAGGTGCTACTGCGAGCATTAGTAAGGTACACATCAATAACATGTATATCACATATACCTTTGTTCACCTTGCCATCCTTCTTATCCGCCAAATACTTGGGGCAGTTCCGCTTCCAGTGACCAGTCTGCTTGCAGTAGAAGCACTCAGTTTCAGGCTTAGGGCCAGGTTTGGGTTTCTTCTCTTGAATAGCAACTTGCTTGCTGTTCTTTTTGAAGTTCCCCTTCTTCTTCGCTTTGCCCTTTTTCTTGAAACTAGTGGTCTTGTTGACCATCAACACTTGATGCTCCTTCTTGATTTCTACCTCCGCAGCTTTCAGCATTGCGAAGAGCTCGGGAATAGTCTTATTCATCCCTTGCATATTGTAGTTCATCACGAAGCTCTTGTAGCTTGGTGGCAGTGATTGGAGAATTCTGTCAATGACGCAATCATCTGGAAGATTAACTCCCAATTGAATCAAGTGATTATTATACCCAGACATTTTGAGTATATGCTCACTGACAGAACTGTTCTCCTCCATCTTGCAGCTATAGAACTTATTGGAGACTTCATATCTCTCAATCCGGGCATTTGCTTGAAATATTAACTTCAACTCCTGGAACATCTCATATGCTCCATGACGTTCAAAACATCGTTGAAGTCTCGATTCTAAGCCGTAAAGCATGGCACACTGAACTATCGAGTAGTCATCAGCTTTGCTCTGCCAGACGTTCATAACATCTGGTGTTGCTCCAGCAGCAGGCCTGGCACCCAACGGTGCTTCCAGGACGTAATTCTTCTGTGCAGCAATGAGGATAATCCTCAAGTTACGGACCCAGTCTGTGTAATTGCTACCATCATCTTTCAACTTTGCTTTCTCAAGGAACGCATTAAAATTCAACGGAACAACAACACGGGCCATCTATCTACAATCAAACATAAACAAGCAAGATACTATCAGGTACTAAGTTTCATGATAAATTTAGGTTCAATTAATCATATTACTTAAAGAACTCCCACTTAGATAGACATCCCTCTATCTTCTAAGTGATTACGTGATCCAAATCAACTAAACCATGTCCGATCATCACGTGAGATGGAGTAGTTTCATTGGTGAACATCACTATGTTGATCATATCTACTATATGATTCACGCTCGACCTTTCGGTCTCCGTGTTCCGAGGCCATATCTGTATATGCTTGGCTCGTCAAGTATAACCTGAGTATTCCACGTGTGCAACTGTTTTGCACCCGTTGTATTTGAACATAGAGCCTATCACACCCGATCATCACGTGGTGTCTCAGCACGAAGAACTTTCGCAACAGTGCATACTCAGGGAGAACACTTCTTGATAATTAGTGAGAGATCATCTTATAATGCTACCGTCAATCAAAGCAAGATAAGATGCATAAAAGATAAACATCACATGCAATCAATATAAGTGATATGATATGGCCATCATCATCTTGTGCTTGTGATCTCCATCTTCGAAGCACCGTCGTGATCACCATCGTCACCGGCGCGACACCTTGATCTCCATCGTAGCATCATTGTCGTCTCGCCAATCTTATGATTCCACGACTATCGCTACCGCTTAGTGATAAAGTAAAGCATTACAGCGCGATTGCATTGCATACAATAAAGCGACAACCATATGGCTCCTGCCAGTTGCCGATAACTCGGTTACAAAACATGATCATCTCATACAATAAAATTTAGCATCATGTCTTGACCATATCACATCACAACATGCCCTGCAAAAACAAGTTAGACGTCCTCTACTTTGTTGTTGCAAGTTTTACGTGGCTGCTACGAGCTTAAGCAAGAACCAATCTTACCTACGCATCAAAACCACAACGATAGTTTGTCAAGTTGGTGTTGTTTTAACCTTCGCAAGGACCGGGCGTAGCCACACTCGGTTCAACTAAAGTTTGAGAAACTGTCACCCGCTAGCCACCTTTGTGCAAAGCACGTCGGGAGAACCGGTCTCGCGTAAGCGTATGCGTAATGTCGGTCCGGGCCGCTTCGTCCAACAATACCGCCGAACCAAAGTATGACATGCTGGTAAGCAGTATGACTTATATCGCCCACAACTCACTTGTGTTCTACTCGTGCATATAACATCAACACATAAAACCTAGGCTCTGATACCACTGTTGGGGAACGTAGTAATTTCAAAAAAATTCCTACGCACACGCAAGATCATGGTGATGCATAGCAACGAGAGGGGAGAGTGTGATCTACGTACCCTTGTAGACCGACAGTGGAAGCGTTAGCACAACGCGGTTGATGTAGTCGTACGTCTTCACGGCCCGACCGATCAAGCACCGAAACTACGACACCTCCGAGTTCTAGCACACGTTCAGCTCGATGACGATCCCCGGACTCCAATCCAGCAAAGTGTCAGGGAAGAGTTCCATCAGCACGACGGCGTGGTGACGATCTTGATGTACTATCGTCACAGGGCTTCGCCTAAGCACCGCTACAATATTATCGAGGATTATGGTGGAAGGGGGCACCGGACACGGCTAAGAATATGATCATGTGGATCAACTTGTGTGTCTAGGGGTGCCCCCTGCCCCCGTATATAAAGGAGCAGGGGAAGGTGCGGCCGGCCAGGAGGAGGGCGCGCCAGGAGGAGTCCTACTCCCACCGGGAGTAGGATTCCCCCCTTTCCTAGTTGGAATAGGATTCGGGAGGGGGAAAGAGGAGAGAGAGAAGGAAGGGGGGCGCCGCCCCCCTCTCCTTGTCCTATTCGGACTAGGAGGGGAGGGGCACGCGGCCCAGCCCTGGCCACCTCTCCTCTATTCCACTAAAGCCCACTAAGGCCCATATACCTCCCGGGGGGTTCCGGTAACCTCCCGGTACTCCGGTAAAATCCCGATTTCACCCGGAACACTTCCGATATCCAAATATAGGCTTCCAATATATCAATCTTTATGTCTCGACCATTTCGAGACTCCTCGTCATGTCCGTGATCACATCCGGGACTCCGAACAAACTTCGGTACATCAAAATGCATAAACTCATAATATAACTGTCATCAAAACCTTAAGCGTGCGGACCCTACGGGTTCGAGAACAATGTAGACATGACCGAGACACGTCTCCGGTCAATAACCAATAGCGGAACCTAGATGCTCATATTGGCTCCCACATATTTTACGAAGATCTTTATCGGTCAGACCGCATAACAACATACATTGTTCCCTTTGTCATCGGTATGTTACTTGCCCGAGATTCGATCGTCGGTATCTCAATACCTAGTTCAATCTCGTTACCGGCAAGTCTCTTTACTCGTTTCGTAATACATCATCTTGCAACTAACTCATTAGTTGTAATGCTTGCAAGGCTTATGTGATGTGCATTACCGAGAGGGCCCAGAGATACCTCTCCGACAATCGGAGTGACAAATCCTAATCTCGAAATACGCCAACCCAACATGTACCTTTGGAGACACCTGTAGAGCTCCTTTATAATCACCCAGTTACGTTGTGACGTTTGGTAGCACACAAAGTGTTCCTCCGACAAACGGGAGTTGCATAATCTCATAGTCATAGGAACATGTATAAGTCATGAAGAAAGCAATAGCAACATATTAAACGATCGGGTGCTAAGCTAATGGAATGGGTCATGTCAATCACATCATTCTCCTAATGATGTGATCCCATTAATCAAATGACAACACATGTCTATGGTTAGGAAACATAACCATCTTCGATTAACGAGCTAGTCAAGTAGAGGCATACTAGTGACGTTTGGTTTGTCTATGTATTCACACAAGTATTATGTTTCCGGATAATACAATTCTATCATGAATAATAAACATTTATCATGATATGAGGAAATAAAATAATAACATTATTATTGCCTCTAGGGCATATTTCCTTCACAAAGCTCAATCCCACGGCCTTTATATGCCTCTACCAATTCCATATCAACCATGGGACGGCATTAGCATGGACTTTGTACTTGGTTTGCCTGGGACTAGAAATTGGAAGGATTCAGTATTTGTCGTTGTGGACCATTTCTCAAAAATGGCACATTTTATTCCTTGCAACAAGATAGACGATGCTTCACATGTTGCTAATCTCGTTTGTAGGGAAATATTGTGTCTACATGGAGTGCCAAAGAATATCGTCTCGGACCGCGACGTCAAGTTCCTTAGCTACTTTTGGAAGACCCTATGCGCCAAGCTCGGAATCAAGCTGCTCTTCTCTATGGCATATCATCCACAAACCGACGGCCAAATGGAAGTTACCAACCGCACACTCTCCGCTCTACTTCGGGTACTCATCAAGAAGAACATCAAGGAGTGGGAGGAGTGCCTACCTATCGCCGAGTTCACCTACAACCGAGCAAGACACTCAACAACTGGCAAGTCCCCCTTCGAGGTCGTCTACGGTTTCAACCCTTTGTCACCATTGGACATTCTCCCTCGACCACTCCAAGAGCGGATCAATTTGGACGCTGGTGCGAGAGCGACACATCTCAAGAAGGTGCACGAAGATACAATGAACACCATCGAACGCCAAGTTCAACGCCCCGCGTCCAAGCTCAACTTCAACAAGCACCCTATGATCTTCAACATTGGTGATCTCGTGTGGCTACACCTTCGCAAGGACCGTTTTCCACAAGAACGCAAGTCCAAGCTTCGACCCCGAGCGGATAGACCCTTCAAGGTGCTCGCACGATACAACAAAAACGCTTACAAGATCGACCTCCCGCGCGACAAGTACAACGTGAGCGACATCTTCAACGTCAAAGATCTTTCTCCCTTCCATGGTGATGAAGAATTTGATCCGAGGATGGATCTTCCCCAAGGGAGGGGAGATGATGCGGAGCATCCCAAGGCCATCCCCATGGACCCAACTACATCTCCTACGACACCTCTTGGACCCATGACACAAGCACGTGCAAGAGCCCTTGAAACCAAGGTGACATCTCTCCTCTCACATTTCCACTTTGATGCACATGAGACATGGCTACTACCTCATACGAACACTTTGTGCATTCTCAGGTATCATGGAGAAGCTAAGGAGCAAGGAGAAGAGGAAGAGGAAGATGGACGTGAAGACGGAGACAAAGAAGAAGAGAAGATCGAAGTCCCCAGGCTCCGGACGACCGACAGATCCCAGACGTCCGACGACCTCCAGGCTCCGGACGTCCGCCCCCCTTCGGACGACCGACGTTTCCACACCCGAGCCAAAACCCACGGACATCCGACGCCCGAAGGACGACCGATGCCCGGACGTCCGACCCCGACCGGACCTCCGACCAAAGACCACCCGAGAAGAATCTACGGACGTCCGACAGGCACCGGACGTCCGGACCCTCGCGAGCCTCCGGACGACCGGTGACCCCCAGACGTCTGATGCCTGTGCACCGTTTCGAGTTGGGCCGCAACCCATGTACCCCTTCGCCCCCTCTTTTGCACTAGGATTATATATACTCCACCTCTTCCAACTTTCTAGGGTTAGCAAAGGATTAGCTCATATTTTGTGTGAGAACTTTGCTCATCCACTTGGTTACCTTCTCCTCGGAGATTCGAGCCTCCTACGGAGAAGATCCCCCAAGCGGATTCAAGACCCCTCTTTAGGGAAGAATATCAAGACCTCCTCACAGAGAAGACCGTTACCCTTGTATCGTCCTTGGTTGATCGTGTACCGTGTGAACCCTATGTATTCGATGATCTAGCACATGTGTAACTTGTTCTTGTTGGTTTAGTGTGTCTCTTGTGTTTCCCCCGTGTTTTCCCTCGTTTCCCTCCTCGTGTTCTTCGTGTTCATCGCGGGATCCGCTCCTATCGTGAAAGATCGGGCTATAGGGTTCCTACCCTACATCACCAATCTACACTTGCCAACTTGCCACCGCGCCTGGAGAGATGAGAAGGAGATGGGAGATCGAGAGAGTTGCCGAGTTAGTAGGGAAACAAGAGGCGTGCCACGTGTCACCTTTTTTTACATTGTGTGGCATGTCGTGCACTTGGGGAGGGGGCGATGGTGAGCTGGGTGAGGACCGGGAAATAGAACGACGAAGAGAGCGAGGTGGACGCGTCATTGGCCGGACCTTGATGTAGTGGAAGAAGGTGAGATGGAGGAGGCAACCTATGCATTGTTGTCTCATGGGCGGACCAAAGCCAACGTCAGGGAATAGAGGGACATGGTCGCACATCCTGGGTTCGCCGATGACGCGTCTTCCTCATCGGTGTTGCTCATCCCGACGTGGTCACCATCGTCACCACTCGCCGTGGAGACGTATAGCAAGTGTTCGACGGACTGTATGAGCCAAATGTAAACTTTAGAGAGTTAAATTTAAGGGTTCGGTTAGAAACCACACTTTTTTAGAGGATTAAATATACTCCTCTAAAGGATACTCGACAGTTTACTCATTTAAATTACTTTGCTTACATCTTTTTCTTTGTTGAGCTGGGCACTTTGCTTACATCTAACGGGTGGTTTTGAAGTGACTATACTATTATCCAAATGTGGGGATCGATTTCTCTTTGAAAAACATCACTCCATAGCCTACATCAATCAAAGTTCGGAAAAAGAGACACTTTGCTAAAGCACATCTATATGTCATTCATTTTCCACATCTAAGTCAGATGTTCTACATCTTGGTAGACTTGATCTCGCGGGAAGTTCAGGAGTGGAGGACGGCCGGGGTAGGCGTTGGTGGTTTATCGCGATTTGTGAGAGAGTAGGCTTTTGTCTTTTCTGTTGGTTGTAAAAGGATGTTGCCGAGAGTGGATGTTCGCATCTACTAGTTAGCTTCTTGTACATTGTTCTTTCTCTCTTCTATAAAGTTAAGGCAAGTTTTTGGCGTGCTCTCGAAAAAAATATGTCCTACATCTAGCGAGTATAACATTTTGTGAGCACATGGTCAACATTTTTTATAAGCACATGTCACATTTTTCAAATGCTTCATAAACATTTTTCAAATACTTGTTGAACATTTATTTCAAATGCTTGATTAACAATGTTATATACATGATCATATTTTTCCATCATTTTCTAATACATAGTCAACATTTTTTCTATAGACATTTAACATTTTTCAAATACTTGTTCAACATTTTTTTAAATGCTTGATTAATATTTTTATATACATGATCAATTTGTTTTCATCATTTTCTAATAAATGGTCAAAAAAAATTCTGTACAAATTTACCATTTTCCAAATGCTTGCTTAACATTTTGAAACACTTGTAATATAAACAAAATTAAACAAAAAACAAAAAACGTGAAAAAAACCAAAACAGAAAACGAGGCTATTGTTTTCCTCGCGCCTGGGCTGGGCCAACTCGCGGCACCCAAACTTCAGCGAGACAACGTCCTCCAACAAAGCGGATTCCAAAGCCCGTAGCTGCCCGCCTGTGCCTTGACATATGGCCCAACAAAGCCCAATCCCACATCCAGAAGAAGAGGCGTCGGTCGGATTCCTCCTTCCCCACGGACTTCCCCGCGCCCCCGCCGCCTCTTCGATTCCCAATCCCCACTTTCCCGTCTCCTCCACGGACCCCCCGAAAATCCCAAATTGCCGGCGGAACCCTAGCTCCGGTGCTACTGCCAGATCAGGACACCTCCTCCGGCAGAATCGGCAGCGGCTCCTTCCCGGCGCCACACCTCGGAGGCCTGCGCTGCTCGGCGCTTCCTCCCCCCTCGCGTCCTTCCTCCGGCTTTCAGGATTTGCGCCGCTCGGGTCCGAGGGCTCTGGAGCGTCCTCTTACCTTTGTGCACATGTATGATTTTGCCCTTGGTAGCAGTAGTCTCTGTTCTTGGCCCTTTCTGTCGTTGATGTATGTCATGCGCCGCTCTGGTTAGGATCGAATCAGAGACCCGGCCTGACAATGTAGGTATGCACCCCTGATGCTATTGCAGCTGACCTCCCTAAAAGAAGTTTGGTCCTTATGCAATGCAATTCATTGACGAACACAAGTAGGCCCGCAGACTAGCTTCCGATCTTTATTGATTCTGATTCCTGTACCAACTACTATTCTATGCAATTAGCAATTACAGTATTTAGATATCAATGGACCATAAAAAATTCAGGAAAAAAAATTCTTATAGGCTGCTGACTCTTCAATCCTTGCTAGATTGTCTGTCATGTAATTAGCTGATAACTTGTGACACATGTTCTTTTCATAGATCAGATACATTAGCCTGGCTTCTGGTTATCAATAGAAGCATGAAAAAGTTCCCTAAGCACATTACTGATAATATCCAAAACAATAACATCATGTTAGTGGCCGGCTATGTCTAAATACCATATTTAGTCCAAGTACTATTGCTTGTTTACCAGAGTGGGTTTTCTCTCTGGTAATATTTCCAATTCTTTGTTATTTAGATGCTACATGTTATAGTCTCAGGTTTATATTATTGTCCATTGTAGGTCTTATCCGTTCATGTGCAAAGCAGGATGATGACGCCATCAACGGGTGCCAGACACGGAATCTTCCACCCTCCTTTGCCAGTGTTGTGTCATGCTCGCCCATGCCATCAACTTGTGCCAGACACAGACTCCACATCAGCTTGTGCCAGACACGGACCACCCTCCTTTGCCACATAATAGTCATCGAGCGCTCTATGGAAGCATCCAATCTCGCTGTTCTACCAACTTCACCGGAACACCGACCACCGGTGCTCCACCTCAGGTACGCTGGATCACATGCAAGCTAAATGCGGCTCTGTTGTTTTAAAAAAGACATGATTTTTAGCTTCCATCGTTAATACCTTGCCATGTACGGACAGTCTGCAGAGTTTGCAAAGAAAAAGGGGAAACCTATAATAATGAGTGATGACTATGGTATTATATCCATGTAACTACCAGAATTAAATAGGCGTGTAGTATAGAGAGGGACATATCAAGTTTACTATGAACTCAAACAGGACAGGTTTGACAAACAACACACTTCAGGCTCTTTAATTGATTATTATTTTAGGGAGTAAAGATGCACACCTGCCTTTCTTGCGCTGTGCTGGGTGTATATAATTTCATTCTGATCACCTTTTGGGTTGGTGTGCTAGATTGCTGCCCTAACATGTTGTCGATTATATCTAATCAGTATACACTATGTTTCTGTGTTATGCTAATGGATTGGAATGAACATAAATTAACCGAGTATATTTACATGACCTTATACTATGCTTTTCGGCTAGGTTGTTTTCAACTGGAGACAAATCAGTGTTATTGTCATGCATGGAAGAAGCGCTCGACCTTATTACTAATGAACATGTAAACAATTGTGTTGCCTTCCTAGTTCAATCATGGATTTTAAGCATACTACAAACGACATGTTGGCGAGTGTGGCAGGTTTTACCTAACTCAAAACATGGCCAGTACTGAATTTCTAGCCTTCACGTTGCCAGTATATCCCATCTAAATTTCTGAAGTTTATGGACAGTACAACTAATTTAGCAGCTGTTGCTAGTGAAACATTGGGTAGAGCAAATTAAGTGATGTTGTACTGAAAACAGTAGGTTCAATTGGTTTTTGTGCAGCAGGAGGGGAGAAATTATATTACCTTCATACTAAATTCTTATCTTAGATTTGTCTAGATACGGATGTGTGTAACACTAAAACGTGTCTAGATATATCCGTATCTAGACAAATCTAAGACAAGTAATTCGAGACGGAGGGAGTGTATGGTACATGCCAACCTGGTCATTTTATGCGATTTGTTGGACGACATTATGTATTTGGTTGTTAAATAGTTCTGTATCAGCAGATCCCTCTGTGGGTTCTGCAGGTGTATTGCTAATAGGTGTGTGGCTGGATGATTTTGATAGATGATGTATTTGTGGGGTCTGGTGCTCAATATAATTGTGTGCTGGTAACAAGGATAAAAGAGAAATTCTCCTGAGTCACATTTAATGTGTATGACCCTACTCAGCGTGAGCTTAACAGTTAGTGTATTTGTGGTACTTACCTTGCTTGCCATATGTTCATATGGCTTCTTGGTTAAATGTACAAGGTATACTTGCTGTGATATGTCTTAGCACTTCTATAAGGTGACACAAGGTATCCCGATTGTAGTTATATTCATTCAGTTTAACAACAATGGTTGATATAGTGATAAAATTCCATTATTGTATATAGCATCAGGATTTTTAAAGAACTTAAACCTCTTTTCTCGACCAGAATTTCAAATCATAGACGATGGGTGTTGAACTGCTAGAATATTTATGTCCTCGTTGCAAAGCATATGCATATGTGCTAGTTTATTTATTCCAAAAGAGAATCATGCTTTTTTGAAGGAGACTAGCTTCTATAGACTTGCATATGTTTGTAACGTTTCCTTTTGCTACCTTGTCAAAGTGCAAATTCCAGTTTTTGTGTGTGCCAATCCATTTATAAGCTGCTGTATGCTACAGTTTCGAACGAAATACGACAAATGTTGTGGTAATGAATCCTTGTTATTATTTACTGAATTTTTTGCCCTCCATCGCGCAGTTCAAAGGTTGGCAGATGCTTAATATTATGCTTTGGCCTGTATTTCTTATTGCAGACCATGCTGTAGAGACACACAAACCGCTACTGCTGCTTTTGCTTTGTGACATTTTCAGATCCACAGTTAGTTTAAGTCTAACTTGCTCCTGTGGTTAGGCCATATACCCAATAGATATTCAAATCTTCTATGTGCTGCATAGTAGATGCACTCTCAAGCACAATCTTGGTGGTTGCACAGTGTCTAGTTACAATTCTTTGTAAGGTCATTTGTAAAACAGGCAAGTGTAACTCCCTTTTCCCCTCGTTTCCTACAGATAGATCCGCTTATGGATTTAAGTTTTCATTCACCAACTTCAAATACTCAATTACCCGGAGATGAGGATCATTCTGCAGCTCATGTGAGTTCACTCTATAAGTATGATACAACATGCATGCATATTTGTTCGACACCTCATCATTAATATCTTCCTTTTGAAATCGCAAACATAGCTATTTATTTCAGTTACAATTACTTCTATAAGTTTTTGTCGAAGTTCGAAAGATTTTTGTATTTTCCATCATGTAATGCACGCCCTAGGTTGGAACAGAGATTGCCTTCTGGAGGATGGTGATAAGTTAAGGCATACCGTTGTATTTACGTATGATAGTATAGAGTACAGACATGGGCCTAGATATCTAGTCAAACCTACATACGATTTCTAAATTGATATAATTATAACTATAATCCTACATCAGAAGAATCGACAACATGTGGACTAGTAGTGTAGTGAAGAGGATGAGGAGGAATCATCGGCAAGCCTTAAGGGACAAGTGAGGTGAGGTAGCCCGAGGTAACAAACAAGGTGGTGTAGCGGGAAGACACACTGGGATGGGTGGAAGAGGGCAATACATGAGTGATATGTGCATCGAGGAAATTGAGTAAAGAAATATTGTTAATGTGGGAGGCCAAAGGAGATGATGGACCTGGATAGAAAGGACGAGACTCATGAAAAGTCACATTCCGAGAAATGCGTATCCGACTACTGATAGGATCCCAACACTAATAGCCCTTGTGCTCATCACTAGACTCTAAGAAGACACGTTCAGTAGGCTAAGCAGTCAGTTTGGGGCGTTCACAAAGGTAAGAACACTGCAAACGTAATAGAACAAAATAAGTGTCACGAGAACAACCAAAAAGACGCTCGAGAGGAATCTCACCCTGCAGAGTAGAGGAATGGTGAATGTTGAGATAGGTCGAAGCAGAAATAACCTCAACCCAAAAGTGAGGTGGAAGAGAGGCGACGACCATCAACGCACCATCCACCTTCGTCTTAACCTGCTAGATCCACTTACAAGTGATGTCGGAGGAAGAGAAATGAGATCCCACGAGTTGATGCGGGCAAGAGCATCAATCTTCGACGCCATCACACAATGCCATTTAGGATGAATAACAACGTCACGATAAGAAGTCGTCTCGGTAAGAGCGACGCAATAACAATATCAGTCAGTATGCAGGTCAGTATGGAGAAACGGGTGAGCTCGGAAGCCATAAGTAGTCTAAGCTAGAGGTAGTGCGGTGCCAACAGAAGAAGGCATAGTAGTCGAGGAAGATGGCTCATGAGAAGAATCCACAACACGCGGCCGATCAGTTTAGTGAAGTCGAGGATCATGATGAGAAGATGGAACATAAAAAGACGAAGTGCCAAGAGTGCCTCTACTAGCGACTGTGAGGGAAGTACCATCGGCAATAAAAACATGAACAAGAGAATCTAGAGGTGGAATGGAGGGCAAAATAGAATTATCATAAGTTGTATGAAAAGGCGCCTGAGAGATCCATGAAGGTGTGCCTGATATTGTAAAAAGATATTGTAAAAAGTGGTCTCTCGCACCACTAGAGGAAGTAGGAAAACTTGCAAAGCCTATCGATGGAGAACCAAAATAAGCAGCTAGCAGACACCTACGTCTGTGTAATCAATTTCCCGCGTAGCCAGGGGCTCAACCAAAGAGGTCGATGAAGAAGCATCATGTGATGAAGAACCAGAAACAGTCTTTTAGAAGTGATTGGGTATCCTTACTGTTTTTTTCATTTCTTTTTTTTGTACGTTTCTCTATATCTTTGTTTTGTTTTTCTTCTGGTTTCTTCCTGTTCGTTTTTTCATTCCTTTTCTTAAATCTTTTGAACATTTCTCAAACTTGTGAACAAATTTCAATTCGTGAACGTTTATTAAATCCACAAACATTTTTTGAAATTGCTAAAAAGTTGATTTCCCAAACGTTCTTCAAATTCATGATTTTTTTAACCTTTTCCTATTTGTAAATATTTTTGAATATGTGAACATTTTTTGTATAAATGAACAGTTTTTGAATTTGCGAATCGATTTTAGAATCTGTGAACATTTTTTGAATTAGTCGCCAACATTTTTCAAATTCCTGGGCATTTTGAATTTGTGAACATTTTTGGAAAACCGTGTGAACATTTTTTGAATTCGTGAGCATTTTCTTAGAATCTGCAAACATTTTTTTAATTTGATGCAAACATTTTATGAATTCATGAACTTTTTTTGAATAGATGGACATTTTTCAAATAAACATCTTTTTAAATTCTTAAATATTTTTGAATTCACAAACTTTTTTGAATACGTGAACATTTTTGGTATCCCCAAACTTTTTTTGAATCTAATCTGTGCACATATTTTGATTTCGCCATGAACATTTTTTGAATTTGTCAATATTTTTTGGATTCACAAACTTATATTGAATTTGTGAATATTTTTTGAATTTGCAAACATATTTTTTGAATTTGTGAACATTTAATGAATTCGCAAAGACCTCTTTCAAATTTGCCTTTCATGTTAGTAGATTCTGTTGTGATGCATAAAGAATGACGTTCAACGCTATGTTTAGTGTATGTGTCAAATTAGTATTTGAAAGCAGGGGTTAAAAGTTTGCCAAAAAAGGAGATTATCATTTGGCGTTGATAGACTATGACTATATCTCACTCAGTCCTGTTTGCATCAAAAGCGTGTCCCACTTTGTAGAAGAATACACCAACCATTTTGATAGTGGGCGGAACTCATCTCAACGATTTTGTTTAGGCCTCATTCCCCTAATACGCTAGTTATTGTCTCCTTTCCTATATTTTTGTTAGTCTCACTCACAAACACATTGATCCGCGAGTGGGAATGCCAGCAGCCATGGCGACATTGTCCCCTCCATGAGAGAATGAAGGCTTTAGCAACATTGTGTGAGAGGCATGAAGGCTCTAGCGACATCGTGTGAGAGGCATCGACGCTGGTGAGTTTGCCACCATCCTAGCCACAACGACGATGCCGCAAAGCATATAGTGGATGGTAGAGGTGCACTTGAACAGGGGCACTGTACTCTGTTTCTTCTTTCGGGCGAGTGGCAGCTAGGTAGATAAGTCTCCCGACAAGATGAAGGTAACACATCGGATCAGACAAAGTGTCACCATCGGTAGCACGGAGGTGAACATTGAGCTCCGTAGGAGTGGCAACAGTGCGCTCAGCAGTAAGAGCGACACAAGTAAGAATATCTTGGATTACTTTTCTTGAGCAAAAAGAGACTGCAATCCCAAGAAAGTAGCGAAGAGAGCCAATATCAGACATAAAAAACTGCTCACTAAGACGTGCCTTCACAAAACCAACGACAACCACTACAGAGGCAAAGCACTCAAACCAAGTGCTAGGGCTTGCTTAGAACTCCATAGAGAGCGAGGAAGAAGACGTAGCATGTTGTCAGGAAAAGAATACCCAAGTGGCGGTTGCATGTAAACCCTCTCACGCAGCTCACTAAGACGTGCCTTCACAAAACCAACGACAACCACTACAAAGGCAAAACACTCAAACCAGGTGCTAGGGCTTGCTTAGAACTCCATAGAGAGCGAGGAAGAAGACGTAGCATGTCGTCAGGAAAAGAATACCCAAGTGGCGGTTGCATGTAAACCCTCTCACGCAGCCCACCATTAACAAAGGCATTCTTAGCATCGAGCCGGGCCACAACAAAAAGTGTGTGAATAGTGATCATATGGTCCACAGAAGAAAAAAGTCTTATCGGAATCAAGACCATGCTCCTGCTGAAAGCCACGAGACACTAGGTGAGCTTTGTAACGCTCAATAGAACCATCCGAGCGAGTCTTAACCTTGTAGACCCCTTATAAGTGATGGGATGAAGACGAGGAGGAAGAGAAACAAAATCCCACATGTCGGTGCGCTCAAGGGCATCAACCTCCTCTGCCATTGCAACGTACTGGGATGAACAACATCATGATAAGAAGCCGACTCAAGAACAGTAGCGCTAGCGCTTGGAAGATCAAGGCGGTCAACAAGTGGAAGGCGAAAGGGCACGCAAGCCATAAGTAGGCTGAGACGGGGAAGATGGCATATCAGTAGACACATCTATAACACATGAATGACATGTATAAAGTGTTGTAAAGATGAAAGAATACGAGCAGGAATCATCTGGGCAATCTCAGGTGATTGTGACAAGGAAGTCATCGGTGATGAAGGTGTTGAAATATGTGACAAGCGAGGTGTGGAAATCATAGGAGATGATGTTGGATTTGCAATAATTGAAGAGGTATGAGCAATATGATGAATGGATAAGGGCTCAACAGGAGTGATAGGAGTGTCGGGAAAAGTCAGGAAAGAGATATCCTCCATTGAAAAGGTTAAGGAAGATGAACGTGAGTAGAACGAACGAGACTCATCAAGTCACATCTCGAGAAATAGGCATCAGACGACGAACATGATCACAATAGAGAGATCCCTTATGCTCATCGCTGTATCCTATGACAACACACTCAACTGGCTGAACAGTCAGTTTGGTGCCTTCACGAGGGGCAAGGACATAGCAAACACAACCAAATAATTGAAGCACCGATAATCAAGAAATGATCACACTTGAAAAAAGGCAACAAAGGCGGAGAGATTGGCGGTAGTGGCAGTAGATGGATTTGGTCTAGCATCCTACGTGCGTGTGCACTCTTCTTTCCCCGTTAATCTGGCTTGGTGTTCTTGTCCTGTTTGCGGGTTTTGTGTCACGCACTTGATTAAGCATCCCACGTTCTCCTACTGTGCGCCCTTGCCTTGACGATAGGTAGCGCCGTGTTCTCGGGCATGTCCCGTGGGTAAAATCCAGGTATGCGCCGATTGTTCGAGCTCCTGCTCACCATTGGTGGTGCTTGAGCGTGCGGTTATGGTGTCACCCAGCAAGGGAACACGGGATGTGGGATCAAGACAGTACACATAGCAACCCGCCACTAGGCAAAGGATGCCCATCTGGACTTATACAGGGAG
Organism: Triticum aestivum; assembly: GCF_018294505.1. Classification (NCBI taxonomy): domain Eukaryota; kingdom Viridiplantae; phylum Streptophyta; class Magnoliopsida; order Poales; family Poaceae; genus Triticum; species Triticum aestivum. The sequence continues at coordinate 623,325,611 of NC_057806.1, read as the reverse complement.
CGAAGGTGGACACAAAGCTGGATGTTGAGCACCATAGGAGTCTAAACAGTGCGCTCATCAATAAGAGCAGCACGAGTAAGATCCTGGATATACTTCTCTTAGAAAATAAAAAAGTCGGAGGTAGAAGAAACCTCAATCTCAAGGAAGTAGTGACGAGGACCAAGATCAGACATAAGAAACTATGATGAGCCTTCACAAAGGCAATGTACTTAAGAGTCGTCGCCAGTGATGATTGACATAGAAAAAGGACTGAGACTCATGAGAAGTCACATACCGAGAAATGCGCATTCGACTATCGATAGGATCCCAACACCAATATCCCTTCTGCTCATCATTAGACTCTAAGAAGACGAATTTAGCAGGCTGGGCAGTCAGTTTGGGGGCATTCACAAAGGTAAGAAGAACGTTGCAAACACAATATAACAAACGAAGCGTCGAGTAGTCACGAGAACAACCAAAAAGACGCCTGAGAGGAATCTCACCGTAGAGGAAGGGATGAATGTTGGTAAGATAGGTCGAAGTAGAAATAAACTCAACCTAAAAGTGTGGCCGAAGAGAGGCAATGACCATGAACGCACTAGCTTCTTAAGGTGACAATGCTTGCGCTCTGCAACACCATTCTGAGAATGAGCACCAGGACAAGACAACTGAGCCAGTGTGCCTTGCTTATTAAGGAATCTGCCAGCAAATGAGAGATATACTCACGAGCAGAATTTGCATGGAAGACACAAGTAGTAGGAGTGAAGAAAATTGCATATGAACCCTGGCGACAAACTTCTTACAGATAGATAAGACCTCACAACAAGAAAGTGTAAAATATATCCATGTGCGTCGAGACAAATTGTCTAAAGGTAGTATAGTAGAGATGGCCGACTTTCGAGGCAAAGGGAGTTGGGCCCCAAATATCAGAGTAGAGATTAAAGGGACGTTGAGGCACAATCTCGCTATAAGGATAATCTAATCGAACCTATTTACCAAGTCGACAAACTTGCCAGTCCAAAGACTCACTGCCAGTCTAAAGACACATCGCTAGACATAGATCCAACAAGACCACATCGAACCAAGGATGGGCGACGAGAGCCACACAAGTGAAACAAAATGATGATGCCACCTAGAAGCGCTAGATGAGGTATTAGATGCGGGGAGATTGGCGGCGATGGCAACAGAGTGAAGGTGAAGCCAGTTAAGATTGGAAGGACGCGAAGATAGTCTTGCTATGAGGATGAGCTAACTGAACTTGTTACCAAGTCAACAAACTTGATAGTCTAAAGACACATTGCCAAAGATAGATCCAAGACCATGTCGATTTTTTCCCCACATTCAGGGACTTTTTCAAATTTGTAAACTCTTTCCAAATTCATGACCTTTTTTTGTTCCAAATTCACGAACTTAACCAATTCATGTTTGAAAGTCATTGGAAGGGCACAAACTCACGAACTTCTTTCCTTCCAAATTCACGAGTTTCCAAATTCACGGTGGTGCTTGAGCATTTGGCTATTGTGGCGTCCATCAATGGAACACAGACGTGGTATCAAGGGCACAAAGCAACTCGTAGCCAGACAAAGGATGCCCAACCGGACTGGCAAGGAGCAGAGAGTGCATGGGAGGTGTGAGGAAAGAGGGCACTAGGAGGACAAAGACATTCTTGACATCAAGTTGTGAGACATACCAGCGGCGAACAAAAGCCACGACGAGAATCGTGCAAAGAGTGGTCATGTGGGCCATAGGAGCAATGTCTCATCGTGGACACGCCCATGTTTCTGCTGAAAGCCATAGGCCACAATATGAGATTTGTAACGCTTAAGAGGACCATCAGTCTTAACCTTGTAGACCCACTTACTTACAAGTGATGGGATGAGCATACGGAGGAAGGGGAATGAGATCCCATGTGATGGCGCGCTCAAGAGTAGCAATCTCCTCTGCCATCGCATGCTACCGTTCAGGATGAACAATGGCGTCACGATAAGAAGTCGTCTTGAGAAGAGCGGCGCAGAATAACTATGCATATTGGTCATACGTAGGTTGAGCGTGAAGCCATATGTAGGTTGAGCTGGAGGTGGTGAAGCCGTGGGTGATGATGGTGTGGGTCTACAACACTAGTACGGGAAGAAACAGTGGGATGGGTGGTGGACGAGGGCAATACACGAGTGATAGGTGTATCATGGATATTGAGTAAAGAAATATCTTCACCAAAAGTCACTTACTGAGAAATGCACATCCCACTATTGATAGCCCTTGTGCTCATAGCTGTAACCTAATAAGACACATTCAATAGACTTAGCAGTCAGTTTGGTGTGGTCGCATGTAGCAAGAAGAATGTAGCAAATGCAACGAAACAAGTGATAAAACGAAGATATCATAGAACAGAGAGGAGGTGACTAGCGGGTCGAAGCGGGACTACAGACAAACCGACTTAGAATTTGATGAGATATGAAATGTCCGGGCGAGTGACATCTAAATAGACAAGACAGTCAACAAGATGACAATAGTACATCCAACAAGATGACAATAGTACATCAGATCAGACAAAGCCTCATTGTTAGAAGTACAGAGGTGGATGTTGGGGGTCCATAGGAGTCTCAATAGTGCACTCATCAGCAAGAGCAACACAAGCAAGAATATCCTAGATATACTTATCTTCAAAAGAAAGAAGAAACCTCAATCTCAGGGAAGTAGTGAAGAAGACCAAGATCAGGCATAAGAAACTACTCGGTAAGACGAGCCTTCACAGAGGTAGTGTACTTAGAGTCGTCACGAAAGATGGATATAAATTGCAGATCATGAGCACTCGACAAAACCGACTGTACCACAGAGACGAAACACTGAAACCAGGCATGAGGAGTTTGCTTAAGGCCATAGACAGGGCGTCGAAGATAACAGACCATGCCATCAAGAACAGGATACCCAGGTGGAATCTACATGTAGGCCGTCTCATGCAACTCAATTAAGAAAGGCATTTTTGACATCAGCTCAGACAAACCAGTGGCAAATAGAAGCCACAACAAGGAAGTGTGCGAGTAGTGGTCATTTGGGGCATAGGATCAAATGTCTCATCATAGTCACGACCATGTCCTGCGACCCCACTACGAGCTCTGTAATGCTCAAGAGAACCATCAACGTCTTAATGCTCAAGAGAACCATCAACGTCTTAACCTTGCAGACTCACTTACAAGTGATGGGATGAGCACGAGGAGCAAGGGAAATGAAATCTCACGTGTTGAGAGAAATTGTCTATAAAGGTAGTAGTAGTGATGACCTCCTATTGAGGCAAAACGAGCCGGATCCCAAATATCAGAGTGAACAAGATTGAAAGGACGCTGAGACATAGTCCCACTATGAGGATAAGCTAACTGGAGCTATTTACCAAGTCGACAAACCTCATAGTCTAAAGACACACCTTCAGTCTAAAGACACATCGCTAGAGATAGATCCAAGAAGACAACATCGAACTATGGGAGACGAGATCCACACAAGTGACCAAAACGATGATGCCAGAAAGAGCTGGTAGCCGAGGTAATAGAGGCGGAGAGGTTGGCGTCGACGGTAGCCGAGGGAAGGTGAAGCTAGTCAAGCTCCTAGAGGCACAACATTGAGGGACAACACTAAGTAGTGTACCCGTGTGATGACCCTAATACTAACCCACTCGGCTCCCGGCCAAACGTCTGATTTTTTTTCATATTCATGAATTTTTTTCAAATTTGCATTTTTTTTCCAAATTCATGACCTTTTTTCCAAATTCACGAACTTCCAGAATTTGTGCGTGAACATTTTTTGAGTTCTTGAACCTTTTCAGCTCTATGATTTTTTTCCAATTTGTGAGCATTTTCACCCCTTTCCCACGCCAAACCTTATTCAACGCTTAAGGCACCACGTTCTTTTTTGGTAGAAAGCGCCACACCTTGTTCGACCTTCGGCCTTGGCCCATTTACTTCGCACCGCACGCTTGTATTTTTCTTCTTCTCATGTTACAAATTTGGGAATCTTTTTGGGCCTTCTAGACTATGACGGGATATGAAATGTTCGGACAAATAGACAAGACTCCCAACAAGATGACATTAGTGTGTCAGATCAGAGAAAGCCTCACTGTTAGAAGCACAGAGGTGGACGCTGAGGTGTATAGGAGTCTGAACAGTGTGCTCATTAGTAAAAGAGTAGCAGGGGCAAGAATATCTTGGATATACTTCTCTTGGCAAAATTAAGAAGCCATCAGAGACAGAAGAAACCTTTATCCCAAGGAAGTAGTGAAGATGACCAATATTAGGCATAAGAAACTACTTGGTAAGATGGGCCTAAACAAAGGCAATGTAGTTAGAGTCGTCACGAGTGATGATCATGTCATCGACATATAGAAGATTCTGACCATGAGCAAAAAGGTGGATATAAATTGTAGATCATGAGCACTCGCCAAAAACCAACCGCAATCACCATCGAGATGAAACGCTCAAAGGCACGATAGGTTTGCAATTTTTGACATGGCGACAAAGACAACAGATCATGCCATCAGGAACAGGATACCCAGGTGGAGGCTACATGTAGACCGTCTCATGCAACTTACCATTAAGAACGACATTTTTGACATCAGTTGAGAGGAACCAGTGGTGAATAGAAGCCACAACGAGAAGTGTGCAAAGAGTGGTCATGTGGGGCATAGGAGCAAATGTCTCATCAGTCATGGCCATAGGGAGGAAGGGAAATGTGATCCCACGTGCCGGTGCGCTCAAGAGCAACAATCTCCTGTGACATCACATGCTGCCATTCAGGATGATCAACAATGTCACGATAAGAAGTCATCTTGAGAAGAGTGGCTCCGGAATAACCATAGTGGTCAATAGGCGGAAGCGGTCGAGCGCGGAAGCCATAAACGGGGTTAGCTTGAGGTGGTGCATGGCTATTGGAAGGAGACATAGTAGTCGGGGGAGATGGCTAATCAAAAGAACCATTATTAGTCTTAAGAGAACCATTACAGTCTTAACCTTCTAGACCCACTTAGAAGTGATGGGACGAGCACTGTGTTCCCACGTGTCGTGCGCTCAAGAGAAGCAATCTCCTATGCCATCGCATGTTGCCGTCCAGGATGGGTAACAATGTACGATAAGAAGTGGTCTTGAGAATAGCGACACCAGAATAACCATGGTGGTCATTAGGTAGAAGCGACCAAGCACGAAAGCCATAAATAGGGTGAGTTGGAGGTGGTCCATGGCCAACAGAAGGAGACATAATAGTCGAGAGAGATGGCTATTAAGACATGAAGAATCTTGAGGAGCTTCAGACCAAGGAGGAGGCACATTCAGACCACAATATGAGCCTATAACGCTCAAGAGAAACCATTAGTCTTAAACCTTGTAGACCCACTTGCAAGTGATGGGGCGGGCACGGGGAGGAAGGGAAATGTGATCCCACGTGCCGATGCACTCGAGAGCAGCAATCTCCTGTGTCATCGCATGCTGCCATTTAGGATGAGCAACAAAGTCATGATAAGAAGTTTCAAGAAGAGCGACTCCAGAGTAACCATAGTGGTCATTAGGCGGGGGCAGCAAAGCGCGGAAGCCATAAATAGGGTGAGCTGGAGGTGGTGCATGGCTAAGGTAAGGAGACATAGTAGTCGGGGGAGATGGCTAATCAAAAGGAGATATGAAGAATCTTGAGCTTCAGCCCTGAGCACAATTCTTAAGCACTTGCTCTAACTTTCTTGCTTCGGAGCATTGGTCTTGGATAGCTCAGTGAGCTCTTTCATCTGAGTGAGGATGGTGATCTAAGCTTCTTCATGGGAAAACCTTTTTGATGAAGCCCTCGAGCAAGAAGGTAGTAGATACATTTTCTTCATTAGAACGACACCAAAAGAATCCAGAACACACAGACGACCAGTGTAGTAAAGAAGAGGATGAGGGGGAATCACCGGGGAAGCCTCATGGGATGGGCAAGGTGAGGTAGCCTCAGGTAACGAACAAAGTGGGGAAGCCACAAGTCATGACGACGTGGGTCTACAATAGTAGTATGGGAAGACACGATGGGATGGGTGGACGAGGGTAATACACGAGTAATAGGTGTATCGAGGAAATTGAGGGAAGAAATATCTTCAATGGGGGAAGTAGAGCACGAGCGTGGATAGAAAGAACAACCAAAAATGTGCATCCGACTACCAATATAGCATCCCAACGTCAAGGGCCCTTGTGCTCATCGCTATAACCTGAGAAGACACATTCAATAGACAAAGTGGTTAGTTTGGTGCTTTCACTGGGGCAAGAAAAAGTAGCAAAAGCAATAAAAGAAAGGATAAATATCTAGACGACGATATCATAACATATGGAGGAGGTGACTCTAGTGGGTCGCAGTGGGAGCACAAACAAACTGACATAGAATGTGAAGGAATATGAAATGTCCGGACGAGTGACATCCAAATAGAGAAGACTCCCAGCAAGATGACGATAGCTCGGCAGATCAGAAAATGGCTCACCGTTAGAAGCACAGAGGTGGACGTTCAGGCCCATAGGAGTCTCAACAGTGCGCTCATCATTACGAGCATCACGAGCAAGAAGATCTTGGATATACTAATCTTGGAAAATAAAGAAGCCATTTGAGGTAGAAACCTCGATCCCAAGAAAGTAGCGAAGAGGACCTCGATCAGGCATAAGAAACTACTCAGTAAGACGAGCCTTCACAAAGGCAATGTACTTAGAGTCGTTGCAAGTGATGATTATGTAATCAACATATGAAAGAAGAGTCTGACACTGGGCTAAAAGGTGGACATAAAGCGCAGGATCATGAGTACTCGCCAAAAACAACAACAGTCGCTATTGAGACGAAACGCTCAAGCCATGCACAGGGTTTACTTAAGGCCATAGAGAAAGTGACAAAGACATTATATCATGCCATTAGGAACATAATACCCTAGTGTTGGCTACATTAAAACAGACATTCTTGACATCAAGCCGAGAGACAAATCAATGGCGAACATAAGCCATAGCGAGAAGTTTGCGAAGAGTGGTTATCTGGGCAATAGGAGCAAATGTCTCACCGTGGTTCCTGATGAAAGCCAAAGGTCACAATATGAGCTTTGTAACGTTCAAGAGAACCATCAAAGTCTTAACCTTGTAGAGGACGAGCACGGGGAGTAAGGGAATAGAGATCCCACATGCCGGTGCGCTCAACAGCAACAATCTCTGCCATCACATGCTGCCTTTCGGGATGAACAACTACTTCTTGATAAGAAGTCGTCTCAAGAAGAGCCGCGCTAGAATCTTATGTCTACTAATTGGAGGCACCATACGAGCCTTCATGTTAACCCTCGCGCAAGATCGAAAGTAGTGTCCGATAAGGCCAAAATTCATTGTTAGCCTTCGGATTAGCTAGCAAAAACGGGCACAACACACGGCTGTTCCTTCGTCTCACCTAAAGCCTCGAGGCCGCCATCAAAGCCATCTATTGACCCTCTCTTCTAATTTGATACGGCTCTCGACGCCTCATATCATTGCAGGTCATAAAGACGCTGCGCACCCAAAGTCTCTTATCGGTGCGCATATCTACTGCAGTTGCACTGTTTGCATTGACCAACCATCTCCCTTGCCATTGCCCGCATTGTCGGCTGATGCCTCTGGACAGGGACCGACGGACATCGAGGGAGCTACTTTAAGCTGCATCCCTGTGTTGTTGTGGCTACCTTCCTCTCTTCATTAGTGGAATGTTGCCTTCTAGTTGCTCCGTACTGCTAGAATAATGGCGAGGTTGAGACCCATGGTCGTGGGAGATGATACGATCAGTGGTGGCCTTGAAGGGTTGATTGGTGTAACTCTCTTCATACTCCATCTATGTCCCTTGCTCTTGCCGTGTGATGTGAGATCGGCAATCTTCTCTCTCTATGAGAATTTGCTGGGAGTTGCATGTCCTTAGATTCGTTCTACTCATGTTGATGCAAAAGAAACAATCAAGCTGTAGGGGTGCACATTGTTCATTTGTTGGACCAAATGCCGCAACAAAATCGGTCAAAGTCAAACGAAATTAGTCCTCCATGATGGCATCGACAAGAGTTGTGGTCTTCACCAAATTACTCACTCCAACTTGCATTAGGTTGTGTGCAGTTTGCTTCATCATCAACCATGTTATTTCCATTAACGTTAAGCTTAGAAAGGGCAACTTAGTCTGTAGTGCTTACTGTGGTAGTCAAGTATCTAGAGTACCATGTTCTGAAAACACATACGTGATGCTTCAAGTTATCCATACATTAAGATTACAACATAATAGCTATGCTCGGGCTTTGCGACAAAGATGCCAAATTGGCCTGTACTGGCTCATTATTATGCTGTAAGGGAATGCACTTTCGACAAATTGTTGTCTGTAGTACCCCTTTTTGTCAGTTAGCTTGCGACCATTAGGAATTGATTCTAACTTGCTAGGGGTTGGTCCTAGAGAATAACTTTTTTCTAGATTAGGTTACAATGTTAAAATGTATGTCGAGGCAACTCCTTGCAGCAAGGAAGAACGGAAAGCATGCTTCTATCTTCACCATCATCTTCTTCTCGTAATTGTTGGCTCTTTTCCATGGAAGTTCTGAAACAAAATGAGCAGGCCTAAAATCAAGGATCAATATGCAGGTTTTCCTTTGAAATCTTATTTGAGAAAAGAATTTCATAGAAGATAAGTAGAATACATCTAAACTTAATGTAAGGAGTCCCAAAACTAGCATAAAGAGTTAACAATTCCATTTTCTCCTGCTCCCTCCATCCCAAATTACTTATCTTAGATTTGCCTAGATACAAATAAATGTATCTAACACTAAAACGTAATTTGGGACGGAGGTAGTACTTATGTGATCCTCATCGGACCTCATGAAAGGCTCCAACTCATTTTTGTATTGAAAGTTAATAGGGGGGGTAGAAATGTCAATAGATGGGAATTACATAGGGAAAGGGTGTGTGTGTCAGGAGTCTAGTAATCTAAGGAAGAGAGAGTGATAGGGAAGTACAAACAGGGAGAGCAGGTAGGGCACTAACAAGCATTAGAGTAGCAACAAAGGATAGAATGAACTCAAGCCTCTGCTTTGCCCTATTGGCCAACATAGCAACCTTTTTAAATCTGGAAAGCCATGAGTTGTGTGATGGCACACCCTGAAAAAGTTTTGATTTTGTTCCTTCCAAATCCCCCAAGCAGCTACAACACAGACCTCCATAAACATCGGCGCCACATGAACCATATGCAATCTGCAACCGTTGTCAGGCCAAACAATACCCAAGGCATTCCAACACGAAACACTGAATGAGCATTTGAAGAAAAGGTGTGCCAGGCTTTCCTCCGGGGTGTTATGGCATAAGAGGCAGCTATAATCATCATTATCAATCTTGCAGTGCCTCCCGCGCAACATATTTCTTGTATTTTGACGACCAGGTAGAAGGAGCCAAAGAAACATCTTCCACTCCATAGTGCATGTGGTTCTCCATATCCAACAGAATGCATCATCCACCTGCACATCTCTAATACAATAGGTGTAGAATTTGCTGGTCTTAAACTCTTTCACCCATATTAGGCACTCAACCAAGTGTCAGTGACATCCGACGCACGATCAACCTAATGAGTTGCAAGTCTCTGACTTCCTCGCGAGCCTCAATGGACAAGGGTAGATAGGATGCGAGGCTATTGTTATGTCGTCAGAGATCCTTCCAAAAAATGTACCATTTTGTTATCCCCTACATCGACTTTTATCACACCCCTGTAGATATCCGACTACTGAAGGATATCCCTCCACCAGAAGGATCCACAGGTCAGAGGAGTGTGGGATCTTGTTAGTGTAATATGTAGACCAAATTAACTGCACCCACGGGATATCCTCACTACTATAGAAATTATGCAACTGTTTGAGCAACAAACCGTGATTTTGCACCTTGAAGTTTGTAACATAGAGTCCACCTCTGTCTTTTGGGCGACAAACCATGTCCCAGGTAGCGAGTGAGTTCCCCTTGACTCCATCCTCAGTTTTTACGCCATAGACGGTACCTACGTAGTTTATCAAGATGTTCAATGATCTCGGGGTGTACCTTCATTGAGCACATCGCATAGATGGCCAAAGATGTAAGCATGGAGTTAACCAGCGTAAGTTTTGAACCATAGTCAAGTAGGGAAGTAGCCGTGTGCAATCTTCTCTGAATAGAAGAAACTAGTAGCATAAGATCCATGACGGAAGGGGCGGTGGTGCCCAAAGGCAACCCTAGGTACGTAAACGACATTTCTCCCACCACACACTGAAAGATCCGGGCCAAAACAAATGTTTTCTGCATGATCCAAATTGATTGGCACCATAGTTGATTTATGAAAATTAATGCACAACCCAACATAAGTTGCATAGTCCGGCAGAATAAGTTTCATTTGCTCAGCTTGACGCTGGTAGGCCGACATGACCACCATGGTGTCATCGGCGTACTGAATCACCGGAGTCATTATTACAGGTTGGAATTGGGAGCTGAATTAGATTTCTGGCATGTGCATCGTTGATGGCTGATTGCAGAAGATCCGCAACTAGAACAAAGATCAACAACGACAAGGGTTCACCCTGTCTGACCCCATGCTTGCAGGAGAACTGTCGGCCTGCCAATCCATTGACAACTCAACCGAGCTTCCTAAAGAAAAGATACAACCAATCCATTGCAGTCACTTATCGTTGAAACACATGTTCCCCATGATTTGAATCATCGGTTCATGCTCGATCGTGTCGAATGCCTTGGCAAAATCCAACTTCAAGAGAAAGCAAGAACGATGTGACACCTGACACTTGTGGATGTATTTGAAAGCCCATGCCAAGTAGTGTTGGACGGACCTATCCTTGAAGAACCTGTACTGATTACGATGGTTGATACGAGGGATAAGTTTCTGCAGGCGGTTTGCTAGGAGTTTAGTGATCAACTTCTGACAACAGTTTAGAAGAGATCGGGCGATAATCATTTGTTGTCTGAGGCGACAGAACTTTGGGGTTAAGGTTACTCCAATCTGAATTCCCTTAACACATATCAATGCAAACCTTGTATAACTCCTCTTTGACGATGTGCCAACATGATTTTAAGAAGCAATCGTCAAAACCATCGGGCATGGGCGCACCGTCAGCCGACATGTCCCTCACAACCTGATCAATTACCTTACTTGTGAAAGGAACTGTTAGCTCCTCGAGGCCATCCACACGTTTGAGATAGACGACAGGTCAAACTTCATGTCCACAGGGTTAGATTGTCCAATTCTCTCTTTTTATAGGTTTGGAACAAGATCGCCTCTTTGCTTGGTAGCTGTAGAATGGAAGAACTTGGTATTAACACTACTGCCATGAAACCATCTGATCATGTACCTCTTTTTTCAATACTCTTGTTTATATTTTAGCTGGTTAGGAGTGCGTTTTGAGGATGAGACGGAAGTTACTTTCAAGTACCGAGAGCGAATGCTTATCCTCGATACCATTCAGCCGAGAGAGGGCCCAATCACAGTTATCAATGCAGTTGTTCAGATGAGAGATAGTTTTGTTTGACTGGCTTTACCTTCCCTCCGCTACGACGCTGCCAGTCTCTCCACCTCTGTTGCCTTGCCTACAAGCTCTTTTCAGTAGTGGCATCATCACCTTGGTCATCTGCGTGGCTCTCGTCTCTCATCCTTAGTTTGACGTGGCCTTCTTGGATCCGTCTTCGGCGGTGTGTCTTTAGACTGTTGGGGTTGTTGATGGCACATCTGTTGAGTGTGTCTCCTTAGTCTAATGATGAGCACAAGGACTATCATTGTTGTGATCATGTTGGTCGTCGGATACGTATTTCTTTGGATGTGACTTTTGATGAGTCTTCTTTCTACCCACGTCCATCTTCCTTGACCCTTTTAGTGGAGGATACCTTTTCCCTCACTTTCCCTGACACATCTATCACAACTGTTGAGCCCTTGCCCATTCGTCCTATTGCCCCTGCTTCTCTGACTATTGCAGATCCGATGTTGCCATCTCCCATGGTTTCCTCACCTCACTTGTCACAGGATTCTGCACCTTCATCTCCGATGACTTCTCTATCTCCATCAACTGAGTCCACCCCGGTGATTCCTTGTATTCTTCCATCGTTTCCTCCTTTTATACTCATCGTTCGTCTGTTGTGGATGTGTCTATTGATGTGCCATCTACTTCTGATGTGTCATCTTCCTCGTCTCAGTCTACTTATGGCTTGGGTCCTCCTTTGCTTCAACCTGTTCATTGCCTTGGTTTTCCAAGCGCCGACCCTGCTGTTCTTGAGTCGACTTCTTATCGTGAAGATGTTGTTCACTCTGAATGTCAGTTTGCAATGGTAGAGGAGCTTGATGCTCTTGGGCGCACCGGCCGGTGTGATCTTGTTTCTCTTCCTCCCCGTGTTCGTCCCATCACTTGTAAGCGGGTCTACAAGGTTAAGACTCGCTCTGATGGTTTTCTTAAGCGTTGCAAAACTCGTCTTGTGGCTTGTGGCTTTCAGCAGGAGCATGGTCGTGATTACGATGATACTTTTGCTCCTGTGGCCCATATGACCACTGTTCACACACTTGTCGTGGCCTCTGTTTTCCACTGGTTTGTGTCTCAGCTTGATGTTAAGACTGCCTTTCTTAATGGTGAGCTGCGTGAGGAGAGTCACCACCTGGTATTCTGTTCCTGATCATCCGTCTTCATCTCTCTCACTCTATGGCCTTAAATAAGCCCCTCACACCTATTTTGAGCGTTTTGCCTACTGCCACTGGTTTTTCAGTGTGTGCTCATGATCCGGCGCTGTTTGTCCACTTTTATATGTTGACACATGATCATCACTGGCAACGACCCTGAGTATATTGCCTTTGTGAATGCCTATCTTAGTGAACAGTTTCTTATGCCTGATCATGACTTCTATTTCTGATCATTAATTAGTGCAAGAACAAAAGCTCTGTTAGTTAGAACTTACATCAGTAGTTCTTGTAGGTCCAATTGTTGTTAACCCTAACTTTTAATAGTGATGCTAGCATTATTTATCTAATTTTAAATTTTGTTATTCAATCTGATTTTAGTACTTACCAGGGAGCCATAGTAACATACTATCCAACTTTATAACTTACTAAGAGGAATAGTGCCATATTCAGGTGCCTTTTTGCCGGCAAAGTGCTTTTTTGTATATAAATGAAGTAGCACATATTGTTTCCATCTGTTCTTTTCCAGTCTTTTGTGATGCCACTACCAACAAACTGTTTATTAAAAAACAGTAAAGCTGCCACTAACATCCTCCCACAACGATTTGACGTCCTCAGCCATTCAATTGCGCTCGCAGGGGTTCAGATCTGCTAGTCATCCCACTGAATTTCATTGCGTTGTTGGCATTTGTAGTCTTTTTTTGTGAGCTCGCAAAACCTTTGTGAGTCGTTATATTGAGAGGAAAGAGTATGGTTTACAGGATGTGGCCCCTGTTACAGCACCGAACAACGCCCAAGTCCCCTGCGCCCCTTCTCTTGCTTGAGCACAACGCGGCAGCGGCAGCTTGGTCTCAAATACCGCTCCCAAGTCCCCTGTTTGTTTATAGGGCCGTAGTATGCCTGGCCAAGGTGGAATTTAGTACGTGCTCCCTGCTATGCCCTACAAGAGGTTCTTCCTACTGAATTGAATCTGGGAATCCACCCTGGGAAGCAACATCCATCTTCTGATCTTTGTCTTGCCTCCAGTGCAATTTCAATTTGTCGAGTACTGCTCTCGACAAATTACTAGAATGGTGAATGAAATACTTGGAGGTAGGCTACCAATTTGGTAAGAATATAGATGTCATGATCTGCCTAGAGCTATTTTACTGCACTTAGATTTGATAAGCCGTTTTTAGGCCATACTGCAGCCTAAACGTGCTCCTGCTTGCTGTTGCTAAACAGTTTATATTTCCAGATGGAATATGATTTAGCCCTGTTTTAGCCAGCTTGGGGCTGCTTGAGTGGATGCACACTAAATCTTAAAAGAAGAGAAAGTGAATAATTGAATATGATGGCAGGTGTTGAACTCAGGTTTACACATTGGTGTGCATGATTTGTCAAACAAACATATTATAGCCCTCATGGATGCTACTGTTTGCAAAGTTAGAATGGAACGATGCAAAGAGATTCATGATGTAGAAGAACTTACAAGGGTGAACCGCTTCCATTGGAATTTGACGAAATTCCCAACCACATAGGTCACACAAAGTTTAAGCCTCCATGGTATTAAAAATGCCATGTTTGCCAGTCCTCTATTTAGAGGTGCTTTGGTCTCATATTTCTTATGTAATTATGGTATGACAAAAAAATTATCATTTCAGGTCCTTATCAAACGTGCTTCTCCTTTAAACGATAGCTTGGTCTCCGTGCATGCTATCCGATTATCCGAAGCAAAACTAATCCTTTGCACCCCAGCGATGGATAAAGACGTGGAGCCGGGTCTGTTTTCCTGGGGACAACCAATCCTTGAGGAGGCCGAAAGATTTGAGGGGTAAGTTAATTTGTTAAGCATCTGAGCAAACAAAGTTCTTATTTTCTAATGCCAATTTACAAGACGTGGTTGTAATTTCAGTTTTTTAGCTTCATCCTGAAGTCGTACATACATGTATAAGCCTTCAAGCATGGCAAAAATTTGATGTGTCAGTGAAATTTCGGTTCAGTTTGCCATAAACAATTAATTCTACAAGTTTCCTAATATAAAGTTGCACTACATAGTTTGATTCTGTTATCGATTCGATTTTAGTTTATTCTTCCTGAAGTTTACGTGCGAGTTTCTGCCATATTTTCACAGCGGGGAGAAGCCTTGAGAGTATACATGACTTATTTGTGAATCTGGACGTTACGACTGGTCATATCCAGTATAGTTGTTGAACAAATATTCTAAGCATCCCACTGGCAAAGCATCCTAGCTGCATTTTTCGTTCATCATTATGAATAGAGCAGTATAGCTGGGCTAACTGAGGTGAGCCGAATTTCGTTAACATTAACAATTACCCAAGAAGAAGCAACAGCTTAGCCCTTCTCAGCTAACTTTACCTTTGGTTCTCCATCAGTTAAATGGTATGATTACAAAATTTACAACACTAATTACAATCTGTTCAATTAGTTCATGTGCCAATGCTCCATTCTGTTTTTCATATCGCAAATGTGTAAGTCATATCTCTGCCTATACGTGATACATATGTACTTTCAGAAGTCGCACACAACGTGTGATCATTTCCACCGTCCAAATGAATTGTTATATTCAATAAATTTGAGGCTGCCTTGAAGCCTCCACCAAGAGTAAAAAGGTAAAAAGTCCCACATTACTTCAGAGGTTCATAGACCTTCAGTCAACATGCATATTTGTCTACTGTTATTTAGCTCCGAGGTAGATTTCCATTTCTTGGAGGTTCGAATGAATCAGACATTTCAATTATCATCTTATTTTATATTGTGGTGCAGTATATAACTCTAGATGATGACAACAGTAAAAATAATTTGTTTGTGTTGTTGAAGATCAGCTTGATTTTTTGACAGGCGCAATTTTGGACTTAATCGGCAGAAGCAATTGTATTGACCTGCTACTTGATTACTTAATTAACTAGGTTCAGATAGGTGAATTTCTTGTTTACCAATAAGGACAATTCATGTTTTTATGTATGTACCAAGCTGGGATTGCTATATATTATTTGTGTTGTCCAACATACTACACATTTCTTCAACCTTGCTTTGCGAGAGGTATCATTTACTTATTGATATGTTTGAAAAGTTTTTTTCTGTAGTTGTTTCCGGCATAATCTTCTACAAGTGAAATCATATTGTTCTGTTAATTAATATTTTCGTTTGATTATGAGGATTGAGGCGTGATTTTCATGATCCAGGACTCCAATTTGATGTTTGTGTTGATCCGTCCTCTTATTTCTACCTAGGTAAGCTAGATGACTGCTAGCACTAAATTTACATTAGATCATTTTTTCTTATGTCGACATATATAGCTAATCTCAGTTGCCCTATGTTTTTTTGCTGCCATGGTAGGCCAAATTTTAATTTTAGGTTGTATTGTGCTATGGTTTTCATTGTCCTCAGCTAATGGGGTGGTTTGCAATAGTGGCATGTTCAGTTTCCACCATATAACTAAACTATATTAATATACATCGGAATGAATTTACCACTGTTTCATTACCAGCTCTTTCTCTGTGTATCAACTCTATTGGATCCTACCAAATCTTTGTAAATCAGGCAATCGAACATGAAAGGATAAACTTCAGGATTTACCGAGGGAGAGAGTACCATCCAAATTTTGTTGCCACGATAGGCCAAATTGTATTGTACTACAGATTTTCATCTTCCTGTTCATTGTCCACTGTATAACTGAAGTATATTCATGTATAGCCGTGTAATTTTACAACTGTTTGTTACTAGCTCTTTATATGTTCACTCTATCGGATTCCTCAAGATCTATGTAAATCAAGGAATCCAGTATGAAACAGTAAAATTCATGATTGACCAAGGGAAAAGAGTGGTGTACGATAACGAGGCATGTGCAGAAACAACAAAGAACCAAGGTAGCACACACTTGCACTTTGGATTTGAATTTTCAATGGTTCGACATGTACTACCATTCAGATTATCCAGTTAGTACGGTGCATTTAATTATGCAGCACAACACAAACCCTTGCAATATTAATGTAAGTTAACGAGTTTCATGTTTAGCAACATAGATCCATGTTATATTGTTTAGGTAACAATGATTGTTCTTCTGATCAACAAGTCTACCAGTTGCTTTCTTATTTGATCCATGTTATATTGTTTAGGTAACAATGACAATTTTTACTTGAACTTTTCTTTACAGTGAGAATAAGGCTTATGCTGCCGTCATATTTTCTCATTGCTGTTGCAAGCTATCCCCATGTATGAACCGACAATATCTATAGAAAAAATACATGAAAAAGGGACGTAGATTTTTTTCCAGATTTATGGTTGAAGAGGAAAAAGAAGAAAACATGGATTCAGTTGAATTTTTAGTATTCAGATTCACCACTAAGAGACGGAGATTTGCTTCACACTTGAAATAAGGTGAAAGTAATAATTTTTTGGGCCTGGATTCTTATTCACCTGCCTATATATCAAATAGCATGATATACGTTCTTACCCCACCCCCCAAAAATAATCTTTGTGTAAGTTCCTATCTATTTTATACATATGGAAGTAGCTTCATAATTACTCGCTACAGTAAAAATCCGAAAAAACACTAATAAAATTCAAAAAAAAATCTGATTTTTTTTACAACAAACATTGATATATGTTTCACATGTGTGCCAATTTTCGTGATGGTATGACATTTGTGGAGGTCTCAGCAAAAAAAAAACAATATTATGCTAAAAAACACTTTTTGAAGCATCAATTTTTTTTGCTGAGGCCTGCATGAATGTCATTTTGTCACGTGTTTTTGCACGCATGTGGAAAACACATCAATGTTTGTTGACAAAAAAATCCAGATTGTTATGATTTTTTTTATTTTACTGTAGCAAAGGGTGCATGTGAGCTCGAGCTCACAAGAGCACTTTCGATTACGTTTTTTTCAGCTAATTATTCTTAATTTGCCTATGATACATGCTGTTAGATCATGATTATCATTTTGGATCGATAATCTAAATTAGCCAAAGGGAAGCATTGATGGATTCACTTGAGTTGAAGTTCACTTTCTTTTCTTTAAGCATGTAGTCATTTTTGTCATGTTTCTTTTGTAGGTTAGTGTAAATTATGACACCATATACAAGGATTTATTTTATTAATCTTAAAGAAGTGCCTGAGGAGGAAACAAATACTTTTTCCTGTCACTAATAGTAATATCTTTAAAATGGAACATTCCCTGTTTGTTTTGGCTAGTAAAATCTCCAATAAGCAAACACCATAAATCACATTTTATTTTGCGCATTCAAAAAGAGATAGCCCTTGCAGTGGCACGGATTGATGACTAGTGTGGTTAACCATGTTCAGCAGTGCGGGTGGGTGCCACTTTGTTCGAACCTAGCTTAGGATAGCAGCAATCTATAGTATGCGTGTTTCTCCAGTTTGTTTGCCAATCCTATTATGTATGGATGGCGTAACAGTAGTAAATATACGTCACAATTTCAGCAAAAGAGCTTCTTCAGGCGATCTTGGGCAATTCATGTGTAAGGGATGAGTGACTCATAACCAAATCCATCCATGAGGTTCTCCAAGAGCACTCTAGGTTTGCTATGCCATGTTGGCGACCTTTTTCCCAGGAAATGAAACATTTTGGGACTGGGCTGCGGATCTTGGTCTTGAATCCAGATGTTTCCGTTAACTAGACCTGGTGATTTGATACTTGCTGGACAATGGAGCGCTTGTCGGATTGTTTGTCCGATCCTCACAACCTCTGCAACCTGGATAAGGACGAACCACAATTGCTACCGACAGAAACTTGTTCATGGAACTTAGGTCTCCTAGCGTGCCCTCCCAAGATCTACTCCGTTTGTTTGTATGAGTTGGGATGCAAAACAGAAAATGCACAACATAGAGAACAAGTGCGAGATGACAAAATGGAAGAAAGACACTTTGATTAGTGTTTTTTTCCAAAGCGAAGCACAAATATCATACTCAGTGCAATAGTAGAACCATATATTTATTCATAAACACTGCTTGTACAATAACACAACTTATTACCTGAATCATAACAGTACATATACATATCTATACAGCCGGTCTAAACAATATATGACGTCAAATCCGGCCGGCTGGTTATTTATATATCTCATCTGATCACACTGTAGTTATCACAGCTTAATCATTTTATTTATGCAATACGCCGTACGTACATGCACACTCGCATGCATGCATGCATGATGCATATAGCCTAGTACGGGCTCACCCCGGGGAAGTTGCCTGGCGGGTTGTAGCTGCAGATGATGAACACACCGTCGCCGCTGTCGCAGACGACGCGGGCGCAACCGATGGCCGTCGAGTCGCGCCACACCACCTGCGTGTAGTGCAAGCACGACTTGTCCGCCGGCGCCGAGCAGCTGTTGCTGCTGTGGTCGTAGTACTGCTTCTCCGACACCCATGAATTCACGGCGTCCATCGCCGTCCATCCGGTCCCGCCGCCGCCGCCTCCGTAGAGGTTCTCCCCGTACTGCCCGCCTGAATGTACCAGCTGGCAGTCGCCGCGGCGCTGATCCGCGTAGTCCTGCGCGAAGGCTGCCACGGTAGCGTCCCATGTCACCTCCCCAAGGCCCACGTCAGCGCGCGCCGCGTTGTGGGCGTCCACGAAGTCCTGCTCCGAGTTCTGGGCCGTGACCGCCATGGCGGACGCGAGAGCTAAGAGCACCACTACTGCTAGCTTCGGCGAGTACTCCATCGCTGACTAAGCCTTACAAAACTAATCAAGGAAGATGTATCTGTAACGATGAGATAGACTGCCACCATGCGTACGTTGTGTATTTGTACTGCCTGCACAAGATCGATTGCTTCTCTGAGGTATAACTAAGCTTGAAAAGTTTCATAGAAAAATATATCTCGACGAAGTACACTGGTCAAATTCGAAGCACATGTGCGCGCGTTGAGGTAGTCAGATATCATCGTGGGCGGCCTGTTATTTCTTCTGATCGAGATTACCTCTACCGATGTGGAGGAACTTCGTCATTTGATCTCGTGGCACGAACCTAGCTACCTAATAACTCCATCATCTTCATTGTCTGAGAAGAGGTCAGGTCGTAGTAGCCAAATGAGTGCTAATTTTCTCGTTCAACTTCACGCGAGATTGATTTAACATTGGCCTTGGTCGCGGAAATCTTATTTTGAACGTGTCACAACTTGCTTTATATATAAAGTGGGACGTGAGCTTTTTCGGTAACATGGCACAACTCAATCAGCGGAAAGTTGTTTTTGGCTCTTCTTTTGTCTTTCTAGCTATGCTGTAACATTATGATCATATTGATGTCCTAGTGCATGGTATTTGGAGATAAGAAAAACTCGGCAACTATACAATGTGTGCAAGTAGGAGTGATGCAAAGTGATATGCCTCGGCAAAGCGGTCGGTCGATGATGCAACCGTCGGTGAGCAGAAAGAGGGCACGAGACAAGTAAAGAGAGTGTCGAAGACGACCGGAAACATGACTCAGATTGGCTGGAGTCGTGGAAGTTGTGCGCATGACCATGTAGCTATAGAAGTGGGACCCAGGGCAATGATTTGCCGAAGTAGTGGGATACAGAGTGTGTGTGCATTATGACAGAGTGGTGCATCGTGTGATGTTGTCAGTAGAGCGAGAGAAATAGCTGACCGGCAAGAAGAGGAAGGAAGGTCGGTAATATTATGCTGAGTGTTTCCAGTTTTTGTTTGGCAAATTGGGTTTTATGCTGAGCACCCCATAAAATAACACTTGATATACAACCGACCACTCAGCATATGCAGTATTTTTTGTAGTGAATGGCAACATGAATTCTGTCTGTATGAGTTGTATCCAAATAAAGAGAACGCACAGCATAGAGAACAAGTCTAAGAGATGAAAAAAATGAAAGAAATAAACTTTATTTCATTAGTGGTTTCTATATGTGCTGATCTTTTTGCCATAGCAAGGCCACAAATACCATAATCAACATAATAGTAGAACTATATATTCATCCATAAACACTGTTTGTACAATAACACAACTTACTTGAATCATGGCAATACACAACCATTGCCGGTCTAAACTATACTAGCCGTGCGAAGCCGCGTGCTCGTGAAATTGCCCATCGTCGGTTTAGTTGTGATTTGTCCGGCTGTTGTTTTTGTGTGAGAGATCAAATCAATGTAGCATTGAAGTTTTCTTCTATTGTAGAATATCAAAAGGAAGAGTACATTTGTTGCTGCCGTTCATTGAAAGTATATCTCTCAATTTTCTGTCAAGGGCCTCAAAATGGTGGCAGTGTACCATTGGAGCACCATCCCAAAGTAGCAGACATGTTTCTTCAAGCAAAAATGCATGAACAAAGCCCCTAGTATCCTAAAATCCCATGCTACAATCCAGTCCCACGAGTGCCTTGCACTATTTGCTGTAAATTATATATATAAATTGGCTACTTTCACTATTTTGGACAGAAGTGGTCACCTAACTCCCATGCATTATACTTATAGCCTCTAAAATCAATTTAGTTGTTTAGACGGAACTTAATCATTGCCCTGATCAGTCCAAACGTGAGGGCATGTAATCTCTACTTGGATATATAAAATTGTATAATAATTAATATTGACCAAATAGAAAGAAACCTAAATTATATAGACCCAAAGTGTCAAGAATAACCGAACCATTAGCTGCATTTTTAATTGCCAGAGAGCAACCTGCATGACTTACCCATGGAGTATATGCAAAATATATTTTCTTTTCTAGTTCAGTTCAAACACTTGCCAATCTATACCAAGAGTATCTTTTCTACTGTTTAAAAGCTAGCGACAAAAACCAGACACAACATGTTTGAGAATTTTTTTTGTTATATGGTTTTAAAATTTACCAAATTGATAAGAATCATGCTGGCAATCTTCACAAATTCAGCCCCAAGTTTCCACATCACTATTGTGAAGTCGAGGTCTATTGTGCACTGCATTCTTCAAAGTAGAAACAGCAGCCAAACAATCTGAATGATGGGATGGATTACAACTGTCGTCGGTGCTTTTAGTCCTTCAGTCAGGCAATAATTTCGGTTTCTTCAGCCTCGAGTCACAACATGAGAGAGAAGACACGGGCAATATGATAGACCCCTCCAGATTACAGCTGCTGCACCAGTGCTTCCTTGTCCAGTATTAGCATCATAACCTACAACCAATACGATTTATTTTCTGCATATATGCACCCAGAGTATCAAATAGCCATAAATCATTGTCGGCGGGTTAACTCGCAAGACTTGATTGAACTCTTTCGAACATATTTTGAGATGTTCTATTGAGCAACAATTGCACTAAAGAACAATATTTATAAGATTGCAATTTATATCATACTAGAAAGAAGCCGGCATCTCCAATACAAAATTTATGTACTTTGCATTTAAAAATATTCTACACTAAGTGTTATTGGCTTCCTACCATACACCTTCACAATCATTTGTAATTAACAACAACACTGGTAAGTTATCTTCTGAAACAAATAGTGAAGTTCATTCACATTTTATCTCTTTTGGTGGATCAAGGGGTAATTGCCTGGCGCTTTGAACCTGATCTTGAACTGGCGCCCTGGTCGGTGCCGGACATAGCCTCGCACGGGCAGCCCCTCATGGTCCGCCCTTTCATGGATTTTGAGGGTACTCTGTGCCGAAATGCCCTAGCAGCTCGCAAACGATATGCAGCCCAGAGGATCTCGGCCTTTGAAGCAGCTTAAGAAGACCTCGCGGCCCGGTGCACCATTGATGTCCCGTCGTCGGTCCGAGTGGTGTAGCTGTATGTGGGCGCTAATAATCTATGGTTCCTTGCTTGTCTGTGTGTTCCTTCAGGATTAGAGCTTCGTCCATCCTTCCTCCTCGCTCGAAGAGGAAATGTTGACAAGAGCGGAGGGGATGACCACGATGGATTTAGGTACTGCCGCTCAATCACAACGCCCAGATCCGGAGTACCACAGGCATGCGTGGCATGGGATGACTCTCCCCGCGGTAGGATTTGTGGCGTCGAGGTCAGATCTACTGCATTCACGGACGGGGCCGAAAGCGAGTCCGAAACCTACCATGGACCGCTGGTCGAGAGTGAGCTTGCACGGGACCGCGGCTAGAGCTGGATCTGAAGCAAAACCTGGGAGGGGATGGGTGAGCCATAATGGCAGAGTGGGTGACCGTCACGGCCGGAGTGGCCTATGGCGCAGAGAGGGAGCGAGAGTCTCAGAAACGAGACCTATCATGCCATCTCGAGATCTACTCCGTTTGTTTGTATGAGTTGGGATGCAAAACAGAAAATGCACAACATAGAGAACAAGTGCGAGATGACAAAATGGAAGAAAGACACTTTGATTAGTGGTTTTTTTCCACAGCGAAGCACAAATATCATACTCAGTATAATAGTAGAACCATATATTTATTCATAAACACTGCTTGTACAATAACACAACTTATTACCTGAATCATAACAGTACATATACATATCTATACAGCCGGTCTAAACAATATATGACGTCAAATCCGGCCGGCTGGTTATTTATATATCTCATCTGATCACACTGTAGTTATCACAGCTTAATCATTTTATTTATGCAATACGCCGTACGTACATGCACACTCGCATGCATGCATGCATGATGCATATAGCCTAGTACGGGCTCACCCCGGGGAAGTTGCCTGGCGGGTTGTAGCTGCAGATGATGAACACACCGTCGCCGCTGTCGCAGACGACGCGGGCGCAACCGATGGCCGTCGAGTCGCGCCACACCACCTGCGTGTAGTGCAAGCACGACTTGTCCGCCGGCGCCGAGCAGCTGTTGCTGTCGTGGTCGTAGTACTGCTTCTCCGACACCCACGAATTCACGGCGTCCGTCGCCGTCCACTCGGTCCCGCCGCCGCCGCCTCCGTAGAGGTTCTCCCCGTACGGCCGGCCATCAGGAGTATGGATCAGCTGGCAGTCGCCGCGGCGCTGATCCGCGTAGTCCTGCGCGAAGGCTGCCACCGTAGCGTCCCATGTCACCTCCCCAAGGCCCACGTCGGCGCGCGCCGCGTTGTGGGCGTCCACGAAGTCCTGCTCCGAGTTCTGGGCCGTGACCGCCATGGCGGACGCGAGAGCTAAGAGCACCACTACTGCTAGCTTCGGCGAGTACTCCATCGCTGATTAAGCCTTACAAAACTAATCAAGGAAGATGTATCTGTAACGATGAGATAGACTGCCACCATGCGTACGTTGTGTATTTATACTGCCTGCACAAGATCGATTGCTTCTCTGAGGTATAACTAAGCTTGGAAAGTTTCATAGAGAAAATATATCTCAACGAATTACACTGGTCAAATTCGAAGCACATGTGCGCGCGTTGAGGTAGTCAGATATCATCGTGGGCGGCCTGTTATTTCTTCTGATCGAGATTACCTCTACCGATGTGGAGGAACTTCGTCATTTGATCTCGTGGCACGAACCTAGCTACCTAATAACTCCATCATCTTCATTGTCTGAGAAGAGGTCAGGTCGTAGTAGCCAAATGAGT
This sequence comes from Triticum aestivum, assembly GCF_018294505.1. Lineage (NCBI taxonomy): Eukaryota > Viridiplantae > Streptophyta > Magnoliopsida > Poales > Poaceae > Triticum > Triticum aestivum. Next base: position 623,301,513 of record NC_057806.1, on the reverse strand, counting down.
GCTAATTTTCTCGTTCAACTTCACGCGAGATTGATTAACATTGGCCTTGGTCGCGGAAATCTTATTTTGAACGTGTCACAACTTGCTTTATATATAAAGTGGGGCGTGAGCTTTTTCGGTAACTTGGCACAACTCAATCAGCGGAAAGTTGTTTTTGGCTCTTCTTTTGTCTTTCTAGCTATACTGCAACATTATGATCATATTGATGTCCTAGTGCATGGTATTTGGAGATAAGAAAAACTCGGCAACTATACAATGTGTGCAAGTAGGAGTGATGCAAAGTGATATGCCTCGGCAAAGTGGTCGATCGATGATGCAACCGTGGTGAGCAGAAAGAGGCACGAGACAAGTAAAGAGAGTGCCGAAGACGACAGGAAACATGACTGAGATTGGCTGGAGTGGTGGAAGTTGTGCGCATGAACATATAGCTATAGAAGTGGGATCCAGGGCAATGATTTGCCGAAGTACTGGGATACAGAGTGTGTGTGCATTATGACAGAGTGGTGCATCGTGTGATGTTGTCAGTAGAGCGAGAGAAATAGCTGACCGGCAAGAAGAGGAAGGAAGGTCGGTAATATTATGCTGAGTGTTTCCAGTTTTTGCTCGGCAAATTGGGTTTTATGCTGAGCACCCCATAAAATAACACTCGACATACAACCGACCACTCAGCGTATGCAGTTTTTCTTGTAGTGAATGGCAACATGAATTCTGTCTGTACGAGTTGTATCCGAATAAAGAGAATGCACAACATAGAGAACAAGTGTAAGAGATGAAAAAAATGAAAGAAATAAACTTTTCATTAGTGGTTTCTATATGTGCTGATTTTTTCCATAGCAAGGCCACAAATACCATAATCAACATAATAGTAGAACTATATATTCATCCATAAACACTGCTTGTACAATAACACAACTTACTTGAATCATAGCAATACATATCCATTGCCGGTCTAAACTATACTAGCCGTGCGAAGCCGCGGCGGCCTGCCGGCTTGTGAAATTGCCCATCGTCGGTTTAGCTGTGATTTGTCCGGCTGTTGTTTTGTGTGAGAGATCAAATCAATGTAGCATAGAAGTTTTCTTCTATTGTAGAATATCAAAAGGAAGAGTACATTTGTTGCTGCCGTTCATTGAAAGTATATCTCTCAATTTTCTGTCAAGGGCCTCAAAATGGTGGCAGTGTACCATTGGAGCACCATCCCAAAGTAGCAGACATGTTTCTTCAAGCAAAAATGCATGAACAAAGCCCCTAGTATCCTAAAATCCCATGCTACAATCCAGTCCCACGAGTGCCTTGCACTATTTGCTGTAAATTATATATATAAATTGGCTACTTTCACTATTTTGGACAGAAGTGGTCACCTAACTCCCATGCATTATACTTATAGCCTCTAAAATCAATTTAGTTGTTTAGATGGAACTTAATCTTTGCCCTGACCAGTCCAAACGTGAGGGCATGTAATCTATACTTGGATATATAAAATTGTATAATAATTAATATTGACCAAGTAGAACGAAACCTAAATTATATAGACCCAAAGTGTCAAGAATAACCGGACCATTAGCTGCATTTTTAATTGCCAGAGCAACCTGCATGACTTACCCATGGAGTATATACAAAATATATTTTCTTTTCTGGCTCAGCTCAAACACTGGCCAATCTATACCAAGAGTATCTTTTCTACTGTTTAAAAGCTAGCGAGAAAAACCAGACACAACATGTTTGAGACTTTTTTGTTATATGGTTTTAAAATTTACCAAATTGATAAGAATCATGCTGGCAATCTTCACAAATTCAGTCCCTAGTTTCCACATCACTATTGTGAAGTCGAGATTTATTGTGCACTGCATTCTTCAAAGTAGAAACAATAGCCAAACAATCTGAATGATGGGATGGATTAAAACAGTCGTCGGTGCTTTTAGTCCTTCAGTCAGGCAATAATTTCGGTTTCTTCAGCCTCGAGTCACAACATGAGAGAGAAGACACGGGCAATATGATAGACCCCTCCAGATTACAGCTGCTGCACCAGTGCTTCCTTGTCCAGTATTAGCATCATAACCTACAACCAATACGATTTATTTTCTGCATATATGCACCCAGAGTATCAAATAGCCATAAATCATTGTCGGCGGGTTAACTCGCAAGACTTGATTGAACTCTTTCGAACATATTTTGAGATGTTCTATTGAGCAACAATTGCACTAAAGAACAATATTTATAAGATTGCAATTTATATCATACTAGAAGAAGCCGGCATCTCCAATACAAAAATTATGTACTTTGCATTCTAAAAATATTCCACACTAAGTGTTATTGGCTTCCTACCATACACCTTCACAATCATTTGTAATTAACAACAACACTGGTAAGTTATCTTCTGAAACAAATAGTGAAGTTCATTCACATTTTATCTCTTTTGGTGGATCAAGGGGTAATTGCCTGGCGCTTTGAACCTGATCTTGAACTGGCGCCCTGGTCGGTGCCGGACATAGCCTCGCACGGGCAGCCCCTCATGGTCCGCCCTTTCATGGATTTTGAGGGTACTCTGTGCCGAAATGCCCTAGCAGCTCGCAAACGATATGCAGCCCAGAGGATCTCGGCCTTTGAAGCAGCTTAAGAAGACCTCGCGGCCCGGTGCACCATTGATGTCCCGTCGTCGGTCCGAGTGGTGTAGCTGTATGTGGGCGCTAATAATCTATGGTTCCTTGCTTGTCTGTGTGTTCCTTCAGGATTAGAGCTTCGTCCATCCTTCCTCCTCGCTCGAAGAGGAAATGTTGACAAGAGCGGAGGGGATGACCACGATGGATTTAGGTACTGCCGCTCAATCACAACGCCCAGATCCGGAGTACCACAGGCATGCGTGGCATGGGATGACTCTCCCCGCGGTAGGATTTGTGGCGTCGAGGTCAGATCTACTGCATTCACGGACGGGGCCGAAAGCGAGTCCGAAACCTACCATGGACCGCTGGTCGAGAGTGAGCTTGCACGGGACCGCGGCTAGAGCTGGATCTGAAGCAAAACCTGGGAGGGGATGGGTGAGCCATAATGGCAGAGTGGGTGACCGTCACGGCCGGAGTGGCCTATGGCGCAGAGAGGGAGCGAGAGTCTCAGAAACGAGACCTATCATGCCATCTCGAGATCTACTCCGTTTGTTTGTATGAGTTGGGATGCAAAACAGAAAATGCACAACATAGAGAACAAGTGCGAGATGACAAAATGGAAGAAAGACACTTTGATTAGTGGTTTTTTTCCACAGCGAAGCACAAATATCATACTCAGTATAATAGTAGAACCATATATTTATTCATAAACACTGCTTGTACAATAACACAACTTATTACCTGAATCATAACAGTACATATACATATCTATACAGCCGGTCTAAACAATATATGACGTCAAATCCGGCCGGCTGGTTATTTATATATCTCATCTGATCACACTGTAGTTATCACAGCTTAATCATTTTATTTATGCAATACGCCGTACGTACATGCACACTCGCATGCATGCATGCATGATGCATATAGCCTAGTACGGGCTCACCCCGGGGAAGTTGCCTGGCGGGTTGTAGCTGCAGATGATGAACACACCGTCGCCGCTGTCGCAGACGACGCGGGCGCAACCGATGGCCGTCGAGTCGCGCCACACCACCTGCGTGTAGTGCAAGCACGACTTGTCCGCCGGCGCCGAGCAGCTGTTGCTGCTGTGGTCGTAGTACTGCTTCTCCGACACCCATGAATTCACGGCGTCCATCGCCGTCCATCCGGTCCTGCCGCCGCCGCCTCCGTAGAGGTTCTCCCCGTACTGCCGGCCTCGGAATGTACCAGCTGGCAGTCGCCGCGGCGCTGATCCGCGTAGTCCTGCGCGAAGGCTGCCACGGTAGCGTCCCATGTCACCTCCCCAAGGCCCACGTCAGCGCGCGCCGCGTTGTGGGCGTCCACGAAGTCCTGCTCCGAGTTCTGGGCCGTGACCGCCATGGCGGACGCGAGAGCTAAGAGCACCACTACTGCTAGCTTCGGCGAGTACTCCATCGCTGACTAAGCCTTACAAAACTAATCAAGGAAGATGTATCTGTAACGATGAGATAGACTGCCACCATGCATACGTTGTGTATTTGTACTGCCTGCACAAGATCGATTGCTTCTCTGAGGTATAACTAAGCTTGAAAAGTTTCATAGAAAAATATATCTCGACGAAGTACACTGGTCAAATTCGAAGCACATGTGCGCGCGTTGAGGTAGTCAGATATCATCGTGGGCGGCCTGTTATTTCTTCTGATCGAGATTACCTCTACCGATGTGGAGGAACTTCGTCATTTGATCTCGTGGCACGAACCTAGCTACCTAATAACTCCATCATCTTCATTGTCCGAGAAGAGGTCAGGTCGTAGTAGTCGGGACACACGTACCAAGTAGCTCGCCAACTAGGTGCTAGTGGTACAAACGTGTAAAATGATTAAGGTGAACTGGTGAAGAATATTTCTTTCGGGTTCAAGTTGTACAACTTGTTAAGGCAATTGGTACTCGCACGTGAGAACCTTTTTTGCTTGTAATTGAGTCGTTCTAATACTGTGTGCCGGTTGGTACATAGGATTTAGTTTTCCGTTGGCGATAATATATGAGCAGCTAACATATCTCTTTTATTTTGCTTTGTCATGCCTCTATCATTTTCATGTGGAATGCAACTTCCGTAACAACCCCATATATACCCCCGTCCCACGCATCATCTTTTTTATTATATATTGTGGCTAGAAACCAATTTGTGCTTCTTCCGGGAACAAGACAAAAGTTGATTTGTCCTTTAAAATGGAATGTTGTTTGTGGTCCTTGTTGTTAGCCAGATGAGTGTTCATTTTCTTATTCAACTTCACGCTACATTGATTTAACCTTGGCCATGGTCGCGGAAATCTTATTTTGAACGTGCCACAACTTGCTTTATATATAATAAAGCGGGGTGTGAGCTTTTTAGGTAACGTGGCACAACTCAATCACCGAAAAATTGTTTGTGGCTCTTCTTTTGTCTTTCTAGCTATACTGCAACATTATGATCATATTGATGTCCTAGTGCATGGTATTTGGAGATAAGAAAAACTCGGCAACTATACAATGTGTGCAAGTAGGAGTGATGCAAAGTGATATGCCTCGGCAAAGTGGTTGATCGATGATGCAACCGTGGGTGAGTAGAAAGAGGCATGAGACTAGTAAAGAGAGTGTCGAAGACAACATGAAAAATGACTGAGATTGGCTGGAGTGGTGGAAGTTGGGCGCATGACCATGTAGCTATAGAAGTGGGCCCAAGGCAATGATTTGTCAAAGTAGTGGGATACATAAAGTGTGTGCATTATTACAGAGTGGTGCAGGAGCGGAGGGACCTAGGCACGAGGCGTGGAAAATTCAACTGGCTATAGGTTTTTCTCTCTATGTATAGATTTTTCTACTGGCCTGGTGTGCAGCCCAGTCAAAAGAAGAAGGCCTAAGAGCATCTCCAACAGTCGCCCAAGGCGCGGCGTGCGGCTAAAAACCAGTTTGCAGTGCGCTGATCGTCTGGTTTGCCGCGGCGGGCAGCGCTAGCTCCAGCAGCCGCGACAAAATGCAGCACACGCGCGTAGCTCCAGCAGCACGCAAAAATACAGCGCACGCTCTCGTATAAACACTTTGGACTACGGTGCATAGATATTTTGTTCATAGATAAAAAACCATACATAGTTCATAGCATAGATAAAAACGATATAAAGATATTTTACATAATTCATAACATAGATAGATAAAAAGTACTACGGTGCAACTAGATAAACTACGTGCAACTAGAACTACTCCGAGTCGTCCTCATCATCATCACACTCGCTGGTGTTGTCCGAGGTAGAGATTCACACGTCCTCCCAACGTTCATCGCCTGACGTGAAGAACGACTTCCCATCGTCAGTTTGCATGGAGCATCAAGAACTTGAAGAAAATATGCCCTAGAGGCAACAATAAAGTTGTTATTTATATATCCTTATATCATGATAAATATTTATTATTCATGCTAGAATTGTATTAAACGAAAACTTGATACATGTGTGAATACATAGACAAAACAAAGTGTCCCTATAGCATGCCTCTACTAGACTAGCTCGTTAATCAAAGATGGTTCAGTTTTCTGACCATAGACATGTGTTTGCCGTTTGATAAACGGGATCACATCATTAGAAGAATGATGTGATGGACAAGACCCATCCATTAGCTTAGCATAATGGTCGTTAAGTTTTATTGCTATTGCTTTTTTCATGACTTATACATATTCCTCTAACTATGAGATTATGCAACTCCTGAATACCGGAGGAACGCCTTGTGTGCTATCAAACGTCACAACGTAACTGGGTGATTATAAAGATGCTCTACAGGTATCTTCGAAAGTGTTTGCTGGGTTGGCATAGATCAAGATTAGAATTTGTCACTCCGAGTATTGGAGAGGTATCTCTGGGCCCTCTCGGTAATGCACATCACTATAAGCCTTGCAAGCAATGTGACTAATGAGTTAGTTACGGGATGATGCATTATGGAACGAGTAAAGAGACTTGCCGGTAACGAGATTGAACAAGGTATGAGGATACCGACGATCGAATCTCGGGCAAGTAACATACCAATGACAAAGGGAATAATGTATGTTGTTATTACGGTTTGATCGATAAAGATCTTCGTAGAATATGTAGGAACCAATATAAGCATCCAGGTTCCGCTATTGGTTATTGATCAGAGATGTGTCTCGGTCATGTCTACATAGTTCTCGAACCCGTAGGGTCCGCACGCTTAACGTTCGGTGACAATTTGTATTATGAGTTATGTGTTTTGATGACCGGAGATTGTTCGGAGTCCCGGATAAGATCACGGACATGACGAGGAGTCTCGAAATAGTCGAGAGGTAAAGATTGATATATTGGATGAAGGTATTCGGACACCGGAATGATTTCGAAACATTTCGGATATTTATTAGGGTACCGAGGGGTTACCGGAACCCCCGAGGGAAGTAATGGGCCTTCATGGGCCATAGGGGAGAAAGAGAGGGGAGCCCATAGGGTGGCGCCCCCTAAGGGAGTCCGAATTGGACAAGGGGGAGGGGGCGCGGCCCCCTTTCCTCTTTCCCTCTCCCTCTCCCTCTCCCTCTCCTTCCCTCTTTCCCCTCCATAAGAAAGGAAAAAAGGGGGGCGAATCCTACTAGGAGTGGAGTCCTAGTAGGACTCCCCCCTCTTGGCGCGCCCCTTGGTGGCCGGCCTCCTCCTCCCCTCCTTTATATACGGGGGTAGGGGGCACCCCAAAGCACAACCTTTATTCTCTTAGCCGTGTGCGGTACCCCTGTAACGCCCCAGATATAACTTTCCATATTTGTAACTCCGACTCTTGCCTTTTCCGTAGATGCGATATGATTTTCCCCTTCGTGGTTGGTTTTGTCTTTGTTTTGCATTTTTTCCATGTCATGCATTCCATATCATGTCCTCATGTGCATCTCATTTGCTTACGTGTTCGTCTCATGCATCCGAGCTTTTTCCCCGTTGTCCGTTTTGCAATCCGACACTCCCTCATCCGGCATCCCCCTTTTGTCTCTTTTTGTGAGCGGGTGTTAGACATTCTCGGAATGGATCAAGATTTTCCAAGCGGCCTTGGTACACCACTGGTAGACCACCTGTAAAATTTCGTGCCATTTGGAGTCCGTTTGATACTCCAACGATTAACCGGGTAACCGGGAAGGCCTCTTGTGTGTTGCAGCCCAACACCCCTCCAAAACGGCCCAACAACCCATCCAAACCCCTTCCATGTCCTCCGCCGTCGGATCACGATCGCGTGGGCGAAAACTACACCTCATTTGGACATCCCTACCTCCCTCTACCTATATAAACACATCCCCTTCTATTTCGCGCAGTACAACCCCTAGCCCCTTCTCCACCGCACCGCCGGACATGTCCATCCGCGCCGGACATGTCCGCCGAACACATCGCTTCACCCAATGGCAAGCCGCCATGTCAGCCTTCCGCGTCCCGCACCCAATCTCCGCCTGTCAACTGTCGCGCGCCCGTCCCGCGCGCCGTCGCGGCACGCCGGACCCCGGATCAGGCCCGCGCGAGCCCGACCGGCCGCGCCGCTCTTCCTCGCGCCCGTACCTCGCCGGCGAGTGCCACCATCGCCCTCCGCGCCGTCCCTCGCCGCCGGCCGCCGCATCCTCCGCCGTCCTTCACGCCGCCCCTCGCCGCCGGCCGCCGCTCTCCGCGCCGCCCCTCGCCGCCGGCCGCCGCCCTCCGCGCCGCCCCTCGCCGCCGGCCACTGCCTTCTTCGCCGCCCCGCCGCAACCGCGCCCTACCGCCGACGTCCTCCGGCCGCCCCGACTTTGTCGGCCCCATCTCCCTCCTCAACTCCGGCGACACCTCCGGCCGCCTCGAAGTCCATGCCCGAAGCCCCCAGATCCAGATCCAAAACGAAGGTTGACCCCGAATTTTGCCTAAGTCCTTAAATTTTAGCATTTTGGAGCCCTGTTCATCATGCCATAACTTTGTGTGTGCTGCTCTCTTTTGTGCGCATGATATATCAAAATGTTCATCATGATGTCCTCTTCATTTCACTCCATTGAGATGCTTGTTTGAGTTCATCTTGATGCCCAGATCTTTGATGCAAGAGTGCTATAAAATGTTTGCTCCTATTACTTAGCAGATTATGTTGATTTGTCATTTTTGTCACATTTGTTGTGTGCTTCATATGGGCATGAGCTCTACATGTGTTTTGAACTATGCCATGCCATCTTTACAGGGGTGCTTGCCATGTATTTTTTTGATCAACGTAGTGACTAGCACAAGCTTGCAAAGTACCCTTCGTGTTATTGCTGATTTCAGGAACTTAGGATTTTGCTAAGTCTTGTGCCTGTTGTTATTTTTATGCCATGTAAACATGATGCTACAGTAAGATCCATGCTTGTTTTGAGTTGCTTTAGTACGGATATTTTGGACATATGGTTGTGCTCTATCCATCCATGCCCTTGTTTACATTTATGGAGTGCCCTAGCATGTCTTAATCTTGCTCTACCTTTGCTATAAAATGTTCCTGGCAGATTGTTTACATGTTAATCAATTTTTCCATGGTTGTTGTAGTTTATCCATGCATGCTATGAACTTGATCTTGCCATGGTTAGCTTCTTGAACATGTCTTCTTGCTGGCAGTATGCTTATTTTGTCATGCAATGCCTTGTGATGAGTGAATTGAGCTCGCAAAGATGCCTTCATAATGTTGTTTATGCCATGCCTAGTTTTCTGCTAAGTCTGAATCTGTTAATAAAACTTGCTATGTTTACATGAGTGCCATCATATTTTCTGTGCCTTTTTGGCTCATGATAAGTAAGGGACTTTTGTTCTGTGCATTTAGTAGATTCATGCCATGCCTTTGTTTGCTATGATCTGTTCCTGTAGCATGTCGTTAGCTTGCTCTAAACATTGCTTCCTGATGTTATTTCTGGCATGTTAGTATTTTCACCAAGTCTGTGAAGCTGATATCTTTTGCATTTTTTCCATGCTTGTTTGAACCTGCTCTGGTGTGATTTAGCTGTAGCTCAGTGTTCATCTTTTGTGAAGCATCTTGAGTAGATCACTGCTATGTGCTTTGTTGCTTTGTTGGAGTGCAGCAGCTTAGTTTCTTTTTGCATTCTAGATGGTATCATGCTGTTAATCGCAGAATTGTGCCATTCTTGTTTTGCTTGCCTTTTGCAAACCGTGAATCCGATTCCGACGATCTTTATATCGATTTCGACCGAAATCATCTCATCTTTCCAGCGGCACACTTGGTTTTCCAAGTTGATGCCTTGTTCATCCTTTTCCTTCCGGCGCACGTATATGCATTGCATATCACATCCCGCATGTCATGCCATGTTTTGCATCATGTTGTTTGTGCATTGCACCATGATTGATTGTTGTCCCTTTTGCTTGTGTTCTTGCTTTGGGTAGAGCCGGTACACGAGTACGTGATCGAGGAACCTGTTGAGTACGCTTACGAAGATCAAGCTTTCGTCAACTCTGAGAACTTTGCATGCAAGATGACCATACCCTCGAAATCACTTCTATCTTTGCTTGCTAGTTGTTCGTTCTATCGCTATGTCACGCTACCTACCACTTGTTATATCATGCCTCCCATATTGGCATGTCAAGCCTCTAACCCACCTTCCTAGCAAACTGTTGTTTGGCTATGTTACTGCTTTGCTCAGCCCCTCTTATAGCGTTGCTAGTTGCAGGTGAAGATGAAGTTTGTTCCATGTTGGAACATGGATATTGTTGGGATATAATTATTATATCTTATTTACTTTAATGCATCTATATACTTGGTAAAGGGTGGAAGGCTCGGCCTTATGCCTGGTGTTTTGTTCCACTCTTGCCGCCCTAGTTTCCGTCATACCGGTGTTATGTTCCTTGATTTTGCGTTCCTTACGTGGTTGGGTGTTATGGGAACCCCTTGACAGTTCGCTTTGAATAAAACTCCTCCAGCAAGGCCCAACCTTGGTTTTACCATTTGCCACCTAAGCCTTTTCCCTTGGGTTCCGCGGACTCAAGGGTCATCTTTATTTTAAACCACGGGCCAGTGCTTCTCTAAGTGTTGGTCCAACCTGAGCGATGTCCGGCGCCCCCTGGGCAACCAGGGTCTATGCAAACCTGACGTTTGGCTCATCCGGTGTGCCCTGAGAACAAGATATGTGCATCTCCTATCGGGATTTTGAAGGAAATATGCCCTAGAGGCAATAATAAAGTTATTATTTATTTACTTATATCATGATAAATGTTTATTATTCATGCTAGAATTGTATTAACCGGAAACATAATACATGTGTGAATACATAGACAAACAGAGTGTCACTAGTATGCCTCTACTTGACTAGCTCGTTAATTAAAGATGGTTATGTTTCCTAACCATGAACAAAGAGTTGTTATTTGATTAACGGGATCACATCATTAGGTGAATGATCTGATTGACATGACCCATTCCATTAGCTTAGCACCCGATCGTTTAGTATGTTGCTATTGCTTTCTTCATGACTTATACATGTTCCTATGACTATGAGATTATGCAACTCTCGTTTGCCGGAGGAACACTTTGTGTGCTACCAAACGTCACAATGTAAATGGGTGATTATAAAGGTGCTCTACAGGTGTCTCCAAAGGTGCATGTTGGGTTGGCGTATTTCGAGATTAGGATTTGTCACTCCGATTGTCGGAGAGGTATCTCTGGGCCATCTCGGTAATGCACATCACATAAGCCTTGCAAGCATTGCAACTAATGAGTTAGTTGCGAGATGATGTATTACAGAACGAGTAAAGAGACTTGCCGGTAACAAGATTGAACTAGGTATTGAGATACCGACGATCGAATCTCGGGCAAGTAACATACCGTTGACAAAGGGAACAACGTATGTTGTTATGCGGTCTGACCGATAAAGATCTTCGTAGAATATGTAGGAGCCAAAATGAGCATCCAGGTTCCGCTATTGGTTATTGACCAGAGACGTGTCTCGGTCATGTCTACATTGTTCTCGAACCCATAGGGTCCGCACGCTTAAGGTTTCGATGACAGTTATATTGTGAGTTTATGAGTTTTGATGTACCGAAGTTAGTTCGGAGTCCCGGATGTGATCACGGACATGACGAGGAGTCTCGAAATGGTCGAGACATAAAAATTGATATATTGGACGGCTATATTCGGACACCGGAAGTGTTCCGGGTGATTTCGGAGTAAACCGGAGAGCCGGAGGGTTACCGGAACCCCCCCGGGAGAAGTAATGGGCCATATGGGCCTTAGTGGAAAGAGAGAGGGGCAGCCAAAGGTGGGTCGCGCGCCTCCTCCCCCCTGGTCTGAATTGGACTAGGAGAGGGGGGCGGCGCCCCCCTTTCCCTCTCCCTCCCCACTTCCTTCCCCCTCCTAGTAGGAGTCCTACTCCTACTAGGAGGAGGACTCCTCCTTGGCGCGCCTATAGGGCCGGCCGGCCTCCTCCCCTTGCTCCTTTATATACGGGGGCAGGGGGCACCCCTAGACACACAAGTTGATCCACGTGATCATATTCTTAGCCGTGTGCGGTGCCCCCTTCCACCATAGTCCTCGATAATATTGTAGCGGTGCTTAGGCGAAGCCCTGCGACGGTAGTGCATCAAGATCGTCACCACGCCGTTGTGCTGACGGAACTCTTCCCCGACACTTTGCTGGATCAGAGTCCGGGGATCGTCATCGAGCTGAACGTGTGCTAGAACTCGGAGGTGCCATAGTTTCGGCGCTTGATCGGTCGGGTCGTGGAGACGTACGACTACATCAACCAAACGCTTCCGTTGTCGATCTACAAGGGTACGTAGATCACACTCTCCGCTCTCGTTGCTATGCATCACCATGATCTTGCGTGTGCGTAGGAATTTTTTTGAAATTACTACGAAACCCAACAGTGGCATCCGAGCCTAGGTTTTATGTGTTGATGTTATATGCACGAGTAGAACACAAGTGAGTTGTGGGCGATATAAGTCATACTGCTTACCAGCATGTCATACTTTGGTTCGGCGGTATTGTTGGACGAAGTGTCCCGAACCAACATTACGCGTACGCTTACGCGAGACCGGTTCTCCTGACGTGCTTTGCACAAAGGTGGCTAGCGGGTGACAGTTTCTCCAACTTTAGTTGAACCGAGTGTGGCTACGCCCGGTCCTTGCGAAGGTTAAAACAACACCAACTTGACAAACTATCGTTGTGGTTTTGATGCGTAGGTAAGATTGGTTCTTGCTTAAGCCCGTAGCAGCCACGTAAAACTTGCAACAACAAAGTAGAGGACGTCTAACTTGTTTTTGCAGGGCATGTTGTGATGTGATATGGTCAAGACATGATGCTAAATTTTATTGTATGAGATGATCATGTTTTGTAACCGAGTTATCGGCAACTGGCAAGAGCCATATGGTTGTCGCTTTATTGTATGCAATGAAATCGCACTGTAATGCTTTACTTTATCACTAAGCGGTAGCGATAGTCATGGAAGCATAAGATTGGCGAGACGACAACGATGCTACGATGGAGATCAAGGTGTCACACCGGTGACGATGGTGATCATGACGGTGCTTCGAAGATGGAGATCACAAGCACAAGATGACGATGGCCATATCATATCACTTATATTGATTGCATGTGATGTTTATCTTTTATGCATCTTATCTTGCTTTGATTGACGGTAGCATTATAAGATGATCTCTCACTAATTATCAAGAAGTGTTCTCCCTGAGTATGCACCGTTGCGAAAGTTCTTCGTGCTGAGACACCACGTGATGATCGGGTGTGATAGGCTCTACGTTCAAATACAACGGGTGCAAAACAGTTGCACACGTGGAATACTCAGGTTATACTTGACGAGCCAAGCATATATAGATATGGCCTCAGAACACGGAGACCGAAAGGTCGAGCGTGAATCATATAGTAGATATGATCAACATAGTGATGTTCACCAATGAAGCTACTCCATCTCACGTGATGATCGGACATGGTTTAGTTGATTTGGATCATGTAATCACTTAGAGGATTAGAGGGATGTCTATCTAAGTGGGAGTTCTTAAGTAATATGATTAATTGAACTTAAATTTATCATGAACTTAGTCCTGGTAGTATTTTGCAGATCAATAGCTCGCGTTGTTGCTTCCCTGTGTTTATTTTGATATGTTCCTAGAGAAAATTGTGTTGAAAGATGTTAGTAGCAATGATGCGGATTGGATCCGTTATCTGAGGTTTATCCTCATTGCTGCATAGAAGAATTATGTCCTTGATGCACCGCTAGGTGACGGACCTATTGCAGGAGCAGATGCAGACATTATGAACGTTTGGCTAGCTCAATATGATGACTACTTGATAGTTTAGTGCACCATGCTTAATGGCTTAGAATCGGGACTTTAAAGACGTTTTGAACGTCATGGAGCATATGAGATGTTCCAGGAGCTGAAGTTAATATTTCAAGCAAATACCCGAGTTGAGAGATATGAAGTCTCCAACAAGTTCTATAGCTAAAAGATGGAGGAGAATCACTCAACTAGTGAGCATGTGCCCAGATTGTCTGAGTACTACAATCGCTTGAATCAAGTGGGAGTTAATCTTCCAGATAAGATAGTGATTGACAGAATTCTCTAGTCACCATCACCAAGTTAGTAGAACTTCGTGATGAACTATGATATGCAAGGGGTAACGGAAACGATTCCCAAGCTCTTCGTAATGCGGAAACTGACGAAGGTAGAAATCGAGAAAAACATCAAGTGTTGATGGTAGACAAGACCACTAGTTTCAAGAAAAGGGCAGAGGGAAGAAAGGGAACTTCAAGAAGAATAGCAAGCAAGTTGCTGCTCAAGTGAAGAAGCCCAAGTCTGGTCCTATGCCTGAGACTAAGTGTTTCTACTGCAAAGGGACTGGTCACTGGAAGCGGAACTACCCCAAGTGATTGGCGGATAAGAAGGATGGCAAAGTGAACATAAGTATATTTGATATACATGTTATTGATGTGTACTTTACTAGTGTTTATAGCAACCCCTCAGTATTTGATACTAGTTCAGTTGCTAAGATTAGTAACTCGAAACGGGAGTTACAGAATAAACAGAGACTAGTTAAGGGTGAAGTGACGATGTGTGTTGGAAGTGGTTCCAAGATTGATATGATCATCATCGCACACTCCCTATACTTTCGGGATTAGTGTTGAACCTGAATAAGTGTTATTTGGTGTTTGCGTTGAGCATGAATATGATTTGATCATGTTTATTGTAATACGGTTATTCATTTAAGTAAGAGAATAAATTGTTGTTCTGTTTACATGAATAAAACCTTATATGGCTACACACCCAATGAAAATAGTTCGTTGGATCTCGATCGTAGTGATACACATAATCATAATATTGAAACCAAAAGATGCAGAGTTGATAATGATAGTGCAACTTATTTGTGGCACTGCCGTTTAGGTCATATCGGCATAAAGCGCATGAAGAAACTCCATACTGATGGGCTTTTGGAACCACTTGATTATGAAGTACTTGGTACTTGCGAACCGTGCCTTATGGGTAAGATGACAAAAACACCATTCTCCGGTACTATGGAGAGAGCAACAGATTTATTAGAAATCATACATACAGATGTATGTGGTCCGATGAATGTTGAGTCTCGTGGCGGATATCGTTATTTTCTCACCTTAACAGATGACTTAAGCAGATATGGGTATATCTACTTAATGAAACACAAGTCTGAAACGTTTGAAAAGTTCAAAGAATTTCAGAGTGAAGTTGAAAATCATCGTAACAAGAAAATAAAATTCCTACGATCTGATCATGGAGGAAAATATTTGAGTTACGAGTTTGGTGTACAATTGAAACAATGTGGAATAGTTTCGCAACTCACGCCACCCGGAACACCACAGCACAATGGTGTGTCCGAACATCATAATCGTACTTTACTAGATATGGTATGATCTATGGTGTCTCTTACTGATTTACCGCTATCATTTTGGGGATACGCTCTAGAGACAGCCACATTCACGTTAAATAGGGCACCATCTAAATCCGTTGAGACGACGCCTTATGAACTGTGGTTTGGCAAGAAACCAAAGTTGTCGTTTCTGAAAGTTTGGGGCTGCGATGCTTATGTGAAAAAGCTTCAACCTGATAAGCTCGAACCCAAATCAGAAAAATGTGTCTTCATAGGATATCCAAAGCAAACTATTGGATACACCTTCTATCACAGATCCGAAGGCAAGACTTTTGTTGCTAAATTCGGTAACTTTCTGGAGAAGGAGTTTCTCTCGAAAGAAGTGAGTGGGAGGAAAGTAGAACTTGACGAGGTAACTGTACCTACTCCCTTATTGGAAAATAGTACATCACAGAAATTTGTTTCTGTGACACCTACACCAATTAGTAAGGAAGCTAATGATGATGATCATGTAACTTCAGATCAAGTCACTACCGAATCTCGTAGGTAAACCAGAGTGAGATCCGCGCCGGAGTGGTACGGTAATCCAGTTCTGGAGGTCATGTTACTTGACCATGATGAGCCTACGAACTATGAGGAAGCGATGATGAGCCCAGATTCCGCGAAATGGTTTGAGGCTATGAAATCTGAGATATGATCCATGTATGAGAACAAAGTATGGACTTTGATGGATTTGCCCGATGATCGGCAAGCCATAGAAAATAAATGGATCTTCAAGAGGAAGACGGACGCTGATAGTAGTGTTACTGTCTACAAAGCTCGACTTGTCGCAAAAGGTTTTCGGCAAGTTCAAGGGATTGACTACGATGAGACCTTCTCACCCGTAGCGATGCTTAAGTCTGTCCGAATCATGTTAGCAATTGTCGCATTTTATGATTATGAAATTTGGTAGATGGATAAACAAAACTACATTCCTTAATGGATTTAAAGAAGAGTTGTATATGATGCAACCAGAAGGTTTTGTCAATCCTAAAGGTGCTAAACAAAATATGCAAGCTCCAGCGATCCATCTATGGACTGGTGCAAGCATCTCGGAGTTGGAATATACGCTTTGATAAGTTGATCAAAGCATATAGTTTTATACAGACTTGCAGTGAAGCCTGTATTTACAAGAAAGTGAGTGGGAGCACTACAACATTTCTGATAAGTATATGTGAATGACATATTGTTGATCGGAAATAATGTAGAATTATTTTGCAAAGCATAAAGGAGTGTTTTTAAAGAAGTTTTTCAAAGAAAGACCTCGGTGAAGCTGCTTACATATTAAGCATCAAAATCTATAGAGATAGATCAAGACGCTTGATAAGTTTTTTTTCAATGAGTACATACCTTGACAATATTTTGAAGTAGTTCAAAAATGGAATAGTCAAAGAAAGAGTTCTTGGCTGTGTTACAAGGTATGAAATTGAGTAAGACTCAAAGCCCGACCACGGCAGAAGATAGAAAGAGAATGAAAGTCATTCCCTATGCCTCAGCCATAGGTTCTATAAAGTATGCCATGATGTGTACCAGATCTATTGTATACCCTACACCGTGTTAAGCAAGGGAGTACAATAGTGATCTAAGAGTAGATCACTGGACATTGGTCAAAATTATCCTTAGTGGAATAAGGAAATATTTCTCGATTATGGAGGTGACAAAAGGTTCGTCGTAAAAAGTTACGTCGATGCAAGTTTTGACACAGATCTGGATGACTCTAAGTCTCGATCTAGATACATATTGGAAGTGGGAGCAATTAGCTAGAGTAGCTCCGTGCAGAGCATTGTAGACATAGAATTCGCAAAATACTTACGGATTTGTATGTGACAGACCCGTTGACTAAAATTATCTCACAAGCAAAACATGATCACACCTTAGTACTCTTTGGGTGTTAATCACATAAATGATGTGAACTAGATTATTGACTCTAGTAAACCCTTTGGGTATAGGTCACATGACGATGTGAACTATGGGTGTTAATCACATGGTGATGTGAACTCTTAGTGTTGAATCACATGGCGATGTGAACTAGATTATTGACTCTAGTGCAAGTGGGAGACTGAAGGAAATATGCCCTAGAGGCAATAATAAAGTTATTATTTATTTCCTTATATCATGATAAATGTTTATTATTCATGCTAGAATTGTATTAACCGGAAACATAATACATGTGTGAATACATAGACAAACAGAGTGTCACTAGTATGCCTCTACTTGACTAGCTCGTTAATCAAAGATGGTTATGTTTCCTAACCATGGACAAAGAGTTGCTATTTGATTAACGGGATCACATCATTAGGTGAATGATCTGATTGACATGACCCATTCCATTAGCTTAGCACCCGATCGTTTAGTATGTTGCTATTGCTTTCTTCATGACTTATACATGTTCCTATGACTATGAGATTATGCAACTCCCGTTTGCCGGAGGAACACTTTGTGTGCTACCAAACGTCACAACGTAAATGGGTGATTATAAAGGTGCTCTACAGGTGTCTCCAAAGGTACATGTTGGGTTGGCGTATTTCGAGATTAGGATTTGTCACTCCGATTGTCGGAGAGGTATCTCTGGGCCCTCTCGGTAATGCACATCACATAAGCCTTGCAAGCATTGCAACTAATGAGTTAGTTGCGAGATGATGTATTACAGAACGAGTAAAGAGACTTGCCGGTAACGAGATTGAACTAGGTATTGAGATACCGGCGATCGAATCTCGGGCAAGTAACATACCGATGACAAAGGGAACAACGTATGTTGTTATGCGGTCTGACCGATAAAGATCTTCGTAGAATATGTAGGAGCCAATATGAGCATCCAGGTTCCGCTATTGGTTATTGACCGGAGACGTGTCTCGGTCATGTCTACATTGTTCTCGAACCCGTAGGGTCCGCACGCTTAAGGTTTCGATGACAGTTATATTATGAGTTTATGAGTTTTGATGTACCGAAGTTAGTTCAGAGTCCTGGATGTGAACACGGACATGACGAGGAGTCTCGAAATGGTCGAGACATAAAGATTGATATATTGGACGGCTATATTCGGACACCGGAAGTGTTCCGGGTGATTTCGGAGAAATCCGGAGAGCCGGAGGGTTACCGGAACCCCCCGGGAGAAGTAATGGGCCATATGGGCCTTAGTGGAAAGAGAGAGGGGCAGCCAAAGGTGGGCCGCGCACCTCCTCCCCCCTGGTCCGAATTGGACTAGGAGAGGGGGGGCGGCGCCCCCTTTCCCTCTCCCTCCCCACTTCCGTCCCCCTCCTAGTAGGAGTCCTACTCCTACTAGGAGGAGGACTCCTCCTTGGCGCGCCTATAGGGCCGGCCGGCCTCCTCCCCTTGCTCCTTTATATACGGGGGCAGGGGGCACCCCTAGACACACAAGTTGATCCACGTGATCATATTCTTAGCCGTGTGCTGTGCCCCCTTCCACCATAGTCCTCGATAATATTGTAGCGGTGCTTAGGCGAAGCCCTGCGACGGTAGTGCATCAAGATCGTCACCACGCCGTCATGCTGACGGAACTCTTCCCCGACACTTTGCTGGATCGGAGTCCAGGGATCGTCATCGAGCTGAACGTGTGCTAGAACTCGAAGGTGCCGTAGTTTCGGCGCTTGATCGGTCGGGCCGTGGAGACGTACGACTACATCAACCAAACGCTTCCGTTGTCGATCTACAAGGGTACGTAGATCACACTCTCCCCTCTTGTTGCTATGCATCACCATGATCTTGCGTGTGCGTAGGAATTTTTTTGAAATTACTACGAAACCCAACAGATTTGTCAGCACATCGGGGCGGCTTTGCTGGTCTTGTTTTACCATTGTCAAAATGTCTTGTAACCGGGATTCCGAGTCTGATCGGGTCTTCCCGGGAGAAGGAATATCCTTCATTGACTGTGAGCTTGTGATGGGCTAAGTTGGGACACCCCTGCAGAGTTTTGAAATTTCGAAAGCCATCCCCGCGGTTATGGGAAGATGGGAATTTGTTAATATCCGGTTGTAGAAAACTTGACACTTAACTTAATTAAAATGAATCAACCGCGTGTGTAGCCGTGACGGTCTCTTTTCGGCGGAGTCCGGGAAGAGAACACGGTCTCGTGTTATGCTTGAACGTAAGTAGCTTCAGGATCACTTCTTGATCACTATTAGCTTCTTGACCATGCTTTGCTTCTCTTCTCGCTCTCTTTCGCGTAAGTTAGCCACCATATATGCTAGTGCTTGCTGCAGCTCCACCTCACTACCCTTTCCTACCCTTAAGCTTAAATAGTTTTGATCGCGAGGGTGTGAGATTGATGAGTCCCCGTGACTCACAGATACTTCCAAACAGATGCAGGTGCCGATGATGCCAGTGTAGGGGACGCTACCGAACTCAAGTGGGAGTTTGACGAGGATTCGGGCCGTTACTATGTGTCTTTTCTGGATGATCAGTAGTGGAGCCCAGGTGGGACGATCAAGGATCTAGCATTTGGGGTTGTCTTTCTTTATTTTGGTTCCGTAGTCAGACCTTGATTGTATTCTAGTTGATGTATGATATATTTATGTATTGTGTGAAGTGGCAATTGTAAGCCGACTCTTTATCCCTTTCTTATTCAGTACATGGGATGTGTAAAGATTACCCCTCTTGCGACATGCCTACCATGCGGTTATGCCTCTAAGTTGTGCCCCGACACATGTGAGATATAGCTGCATCGTGGGTGTTACAGCCCCCCTCCACAGTTTACTCCTCCAGTCATAGCGTCGTAGTGCTTAGGCGAAGCCCTGCGCGGATCACATCACCACCACTTTCACCACGCCGGCGTGCTGATGAAACTCTCCCTTGACCCTCTGTTGGATCAAGAGTTCGAGGGACATCATCGAGCTGAACGTGTGCTGAACTCGGAGGTGCCATACGTTCGTTACTAGATCGGTTGAATTGTGAAGATGTTCGACTACATCAACCGTGTTAACCTAACGCTTCTGCTTTTGGTATACGAGGATACGTGGACACACTCTCCCCCTCTTGTTGTTATGCATCTCCTAGATAGATCTTGCGTGATCGTAGGAATTTTTTTGAAATTGCATGCTACGTTCCCCAACAATGGTATCAGAGACAGGTCTATGCGTAGATGATATGCATGAGTAGAACACAAAGAGTTGTGGGCGATAATAGTCATACTGCTTACCACCAACATCTTATTTTGATTCGGCAGTATTGTTGGATGAAGCGGCCCGGACCAATCTTACATGACCACGTTCATGAGACCGGTTCCACCGATAGACATGCAACTTGTTTTGCATAAAGGTGGCTGGTGGGTGTCTGTTTCTCCAACTTTAGTTGAATCGAATTTGACTACGGCCGGTCCTTGTTGAAGGTTAAAACAACACACTTGATGAAAAATCGTTGTGGTTTTGATACGTAGGTAAGAACGGTTCTTGCTAGAAGCCCGTAGCAGCCACGTAAAACTTGCAACAACAAAGTAGAGGATGTCTAACTTTTTTTTACAGGGCATGTTGTGATGTGATATGGTCAAGACATGATGCGATATAAGTTATTGTATGAGATGATCATGTTTTGTAAAAGTTATCGGCAACTGGTAGGAGCCTTATGGTTGTCGCTTTATTGTATGAAATGCAACCGCCATGTAATTGCTTTACTTTATCACTATGCGGTAGCGATAGTTGTAGAAGCAATAGTTGGCGAGACGACAATGATGCTACGATGAAGATCAAGGTGTCAAGCCGGTGACGATGGAGATCATGGTGGTGCTTTGGAGATGGAGACCAAAGGCACAAGATGATGATGGCCATATCATGTCACATATTTTGACTGCATGTGATGTTTATCTTTTATGCATCTTATTTTGCTTAGTACTGCGGTAGCATTATAAGATGATCCCTCACTAAAATTTCAAGGTATAAGTGTTCTACCTGAGTATGCACCGTTGCGACAGTTCATCGTGCCGAGACACCATGTGATGATCGAGTGTGATAAGCTCTACGTTCACATACAACAGGTGTAAGACAGTTTTGCACGCGCAGAATACTCAGGTTAAACTTGACGAGCCTAGCATATGCAGATATGGCCTCAAAACACTGAGACCGAAAAGGTCGAACGTGAATCATATAGTAGATACGATCAACATAGAGATGTTCACCATTGAAAACTACTCCATCTCACGTGATGATCGGACATGGTTTAGTTTATATGGATCACGTGATCATTTAGATGACTAGAGGGATGTCTATCTAAGTGGGAGTGCTTAAGTAATATGATTAATTGAACTTTAATTTATCATGAACTTAGTCCTGGTAGTTTTTGCATACCTATGTTGTTGTATATCAATGGCCCATGCTACTGTTCCCTTGAATTGTAATGGTTCCTAGAAAAAGCTAAGTTGAAAGTTGATGGTAGCAACTACACGGACTGGGTCCGTAACTTGAGGATTATCCTCATTGCTGCACAGAAGAATAATGTCCTTGAAGCACCGCTAGGTGCAAGGCCTGCTGCAGGAGCAACTCCGACGTCTGACAAACTAAAGCTGATGACTACTCGATAGTTTAGTGTGCCATGCTTTACGGCTTAGAATCGAGACTTCAAAGACGTTTTGAACGGCATGGAGCATATGAGATGTTCCAGAAGTTGAAGTTAATATTTCAAGCAAATGCCCGAGTTGAGAGATATGAAGTCTCCAACAAGTTCTATAGCTGCAAGATGGAGGAGAATAGTTCTGTCAGTGAACACATACTCAGAATGTCTGGGTACCATAACCACTTGACTCAGCTGGGAGTTGGTCTTCCTATTGACAGTGTCATTGACAGAGTTCTTCAATCACTGCCACCAAGCTATAAAGGCTTCATGATGAACTATAATATGCAAGGGATGAACAAGAAGATTCTCGAGCTCTTTGCAACGCTAAAGGCTACGGAGGTAGAAATCAAGAAGGTGCATCAAGTGTTGATGGTTAACAAGATCACTAGTTTCAAGAAAAAGGGCAAAGGGAAGAAGGGAAGTTCAAGAAGAATAGCAAACAAGTTGCTGCTCAAGGGAAGAAGCCCAAGTCTGGACCTAAGCCTAAACGGAGTGCTTCTACTGCAAAGGGACTGGTCACTGGAAGCGGAACTGCCCCAAGTATTTAGCGGATCAGAAGGATGGCAAAGTGAAAGGTGTATTTGATATACATGTTTTTGATGTGTATCTTACTAATGCCTGGGTATTTGATGCTGGTTCTGTTGCTCAGATTTGCAACTCGAAGCAGGGGCTACGGATTAAACGAAGATTGGTTAAGGATGAGGTGACGATGCACGTCGAAAATGATTCCAAAGTCGATGTGATTGCCGTCGGCACGCTACCTCTACATCTACCTTCGGGATTAGTTTTAGACCTAAATAATTGTTATTTGGTGCCAGCGTTGAGCATGAACATTATATCTGGATCTTGTTTTATGCGAGACAGTTATTCATTTAAACCAGAGAATAATGATTGTTCTATTTATATGAGTAATATCTTTTATGGTCATGCACCCTTGATGAGTGGTCTATTTTTATTGAATCTCGATCGTAGTGATACACATATTAATAATATTGAAGCCAAAAGATGCAAAGTTAATAATGATAGTGCAACTTATTTGTGGCACTGCCGTTTAGGTCATATTGTTGCAAAGCACATGAAGAAACTCCATGCAGATGGGCTTTTGGAATCACTTGATTATGAATCACTTTATCCTTGCGAACCATGCCTCATGGGCAAGATGACTAAGACTCCGTTCTAAAGAACAATGGAGCGAGTCACTGACTTATTGGAAATAATACATACTGATGTATGCGGTCTGATGAGTGTTGAGGCTGGCGGAGGGTATCGTTATTTTCTGACCTTCACAGATGATTTGAGCAGATATGAGTATATCTACTTAATGAAACATAAGTCTGAAACATTTGAAAAGTTCAAAGAATTTCAGAGTGAAGTGGAAAATCATCATAACAAGAAAATAAAGTTTCTACGATCTGATCACGAAGGCGAATATTTGAGTTACGAGTTTGGTCTTCATTTGACACAATGTGGAATAGTTTCGCAACTCACGCCACCTGAAACATCACATCATAATGGTGTGTTCGAACGTCCTAACCATACTTTATTAGACATGGCGCGATCTATGATGTCTCTTACCGATTTACCACTATCATTTTGGGGTTATGCTTTAGAGACAGTTGCATTCATGTTAAATAGGGCACCATCTAAATCCGTTGAGACGACACCATATGAACTATGGTTTGGCAAGAAACCTAAGCTGTCGTTTCTTAAAGTTTGGGGTTGCGATGCATATGTGAAAAAGCTTCAACCTGATAAGCTCAAACCCAAATCGGAGAAATGTGTCTTCATAGGATAACCAAAGGAAACTATTGGGTACACCTTTTATCACAGATCCGAAGGCAAGATATTCGTTGCTAACAATGGATCCTTTCTAGAGAAGGAGTTTCTATCGAAAGAAGTGAGTGGGAGGAAAGTGGAACTTGATGAGGTAGTTGTACCTTCTCTCGAATTGAAAAGTAGTTCAACACAGAAATCAGTTCAAGTGATGCCTGATACGTCTCCAACGTATCTATAATTTATGAAGTATTCATGCCATGTTTACAATAGTTTTATATGATTTTGGTATGATTTGATTAGAACTAACCCGGACTGACGTTGTTTTCAGCAGAACTACCATGGTGTTGTTTTTGTGCAGAAATAAAAGTTCTCGGAATGCGATGAAAATCAACGGAGAATTTTTCTAGAAAATATAAAAAATACTGGAACAAAAAACTACTGGAGGAGAGTCCCATGGGCCCCATGAGGGTGGGGGTCCCCTGTGCATCGTGGACTACCCGTGGGGCCCCCTGACTTGTTCTTGACTCCAAATTCTCCTATAAATACCCAAACCTCCAGAAATTAACCTAGATCGGAAGTTCCGCCGCCGCAAGCCTCTGTAGCCATGAGAAGTCAATCTAGGCCCTCTCTAGCACCCTGGCGGAGGGGGCCATCATCACCGGAGGCTATGGAGGAGGATCCCGGAGGGCCTATCATCACCGTGAAGGCCAAGGACCAGAGGGAGAACCTCTCCCCATCCAGGGGGAGGCCATGGAGGAGGAAGAACAAGGGGGAGAACCTCTCCTCCTCTCTCTCGGTGGCGCCGGAGTGCCATCGGGAGGGGAACCATCGCCGCGGTGGTCGTCTTCATCAACATCTCTATCCTCATCTCTTTTACGCGGTCCACTCTCCCGCACCCCGCTGTGATCCCTACTTGAACATGGTGCTTTATGCCACATATTATGATCCAATGATGTGTTGCCATCCTATGATGTTTTGAGTAGATATCCTTTGTCTTTGGGTTGATTGATGCTCTAGATTGGTACGAGTTGTATGTTTTATTTTGGTGCTGTCCTATTGTGCCCTCCGTGTCGTGCAAGCATGAGGGATTCCCGCTATAGGGTGTTGCAATATGTTCATGATTCGTTTATAGTGGGTTGCTTGAGTGACAAAAGCATAAACCCGAGTAAGGGGGTTGTTGCGTATGGGATAAAGGGGACTTGATGCTTTAATGATATGGTTGGGTTTTACCTTAATGATCTTTAGTAGTTGTGGATGCTTGCTAGAGTTCCAATCATATGTGCATATGATCCAAGAAGAGAAAGTATGTTAGCTAATGCCTCTCCCTCATATGAAATTGCAATGACGACTATCGGTCTTGTTAACAATTGCCTAGGACAATTCCGCACACCGACCCATCGTTATTCCACACTCACTATTTATAATATTTAGTAATATATTTTAACTTTATGATAACATCACCTACTTTTATATTTTAGCTCTCCGATATCATGCAAAATTATCCTCTTCATACCCACAACGTAGTTTTATTTCTCGTTTCTAGTTGGAAGCAAATGTTTGGTGTACGTAGAGCCGTATCAGTGGAAGATAGGGCTTGAGAGAATATTGATCTTACCTTTGGCTCCTTGTGGGTTCAACACTCCATTATTATCACATCCACCTTTGGGAATTGCTATGATGGTTCCCTGCACTTGGGGATTACCAATGCCTACACCAATTAGTGAGGAAGTTAATGATGATGATCATGAAACTTTAGATCAAATTACTACCGAACCTCGTAGGTCAACCAGAGTATGTTCCGCACCAGAGTGGTACGGTAATCCTGTTCTGGAAGTCATGTTACTAGACCATGACGAACCTACGAACTATGAGGAAGCGATGATGAGCCCAGATTTCGCGAAATGGCTTGAGGCCATGAAATCTGAGATGGGATCCATGTATGAGAACAAAGTATGGACTTTGGTTGACTTGCCCGATGATCGGCAAGTGATAACCCACAAGTATAGGGAATCGCAACAGTTTTCGAGGGTAGTATTCAACCCAAATTTATTGGTTCGACACAAGGGGAGCCAAAGAATATTCTCAAGTATTAGTAGCTGAGTTGTCAATTTAACCACACCTGGAAACTTAATATCTGCAGCAAGGTATTTAGTAGCAAAGTAATATGATAGTAGCGGTAACGGTAGCAAAAGTAATAGTTTTGGTTTTATAGTGATTGTAACAGTAGCAACGGAAAAGTAAATAAGCGAAGATCAATATGTGAAAAGCTCGTAGGCATTGGATCAATGATGGATAATTATGTCAGATGTGATTCCTCATGCAATAGTTATAACATAGGGTGACATAGAACTAGCTCCAGTTCATCAATGTAATGTAGGCATGTATTTTGAATATAGTCATACATGCTTATGGAAAAGAACTTGCATGACATCTTTTGTCCTACCCTCCCGTGGCAGCGGGGTCCTATTGGAAACTAAGGGATATTATGGCCTCCTTTTAATAGAGTACCAGACCAAAGCATTAACACTTAGTGAATACATGAACTCCTCAAACTACGGTCATCACCGGTAAGTATCCCGATTATTGTCACTTCGGGGTTAATGGATCATAACACATAATAGGTGACTATAGACTTGCAAGATAGGATCAAGAACTCACATATATTCATGAAAACATAATAGGTTCAAATCTAAAATCATGGCACTTGGGCCCTAGTGACAAGCATTAAGCATAGCAAAATCATAGCAACATAAATCTCAGAACATAATGGATAGTAGGGATCAAACCCTAACAAAACTAACTCGATTACATGATAAATCTCATCCAACCCATCACCATGTAGCAAGCCTACAATGGAATTACTCATGCACGGCGGTGAGCACCATGAAATTGGTGATGAAGGAAGGTTGATGATGACGATGGCGACGGATTCCCCTCTCCGGAGCATTGAATGGACTCCAAATCAGCCCTCCCGAGAGAGATTAGGGCTTGGCGGCGGCTCCATATCGTAAAACGCGATGAATCCTTCTCCCTTGTTTTTTCTCCCTGAACATGAATATATGGAGTTGGAGTTGAGGTCGGTGGAGCGTTAGGGGCCCACGAGGCAGGGGCGCACCCAGGGGGTAGGCGCGCCCCCACCCTCGTGGACAGGGTGTGGGCCCCTTGGCCTTGATTCTCTCGCTAGTATTTTTTATATATTCCAAAAATATTCTCCGTGAAGTTTCAGGTCATTCCAAGAACTTCTATTTCTGCACAAAAATAACACCATGGCAATTCTGCTGAAAACAATGTCAGTCCGGGTTAGTTCCATTCAAATCATGCAAGTTAAAGTCCAAAACAAGGGCAAAAGTGTTTGGAAAAGTAGATACGTTGGAGACGTATCAACTCCCCCAAGCTTAAACCTTTGCTTGTCCTCAAGCAATTTAGTTGATAAACTGAAAGTGATAAAGAAAGACTTTTACAAACTCGGTTTGCTCTTGTTGTTGTAAATATGTAAAGCCAGCATTCAAGTTTTCAGCAAAGATTATGAACTAACCATATTCACAATAATATTTAGGTCTCATGTTTACCCATATCAATGACATAATCAACTAGCGAGCAATAATAATAAATCTTGGATGACAACACTTTCTCAAAACAATCATAATATGATATAACAAGATGGTATCTCGCTAGCCCTTTCTGAGACCGCAAAACATAAATGCATAGCACCCCTAAAGATCAAGGGCTGACTGGAAATTGTAATTCATGGTAAAAGAGACCCGGTCAAGTCATACTCAATGTAAACTAACAATAATACATGCAAATGACAGCGGTGCTCTCCAACTGGTGCTTTTTAAAAAGAGGATGATGACTCAACATAAAAGTAAATAGATAGGCCCTTCGCAGAGGGAAGCAGGGATTTGTAGAGGTGCCAGAGCTCGATTTTGAAATAGAGATGAGTAATATTTTGAGTGGTATACTTTCGTTGTCAACATAACAACTGAGAGATCTTGATATCTTCCATGCTACACACATTATAGGCGGTTCCCAAGCAAAATGGTAAAGTTTATACTCCCCCACCACCAACAAGCATCAATCCATGGCTTGCCCGAAACAATGGGTGCCTCCAACTAACAACAATACTGGGGGAGTTTTGTTTGTAATTATTTTGATTTGATTTGAGCATGGGACTGGGCATCCCGGTGACCAGCCATTTTCTCGTGAGTGAGGAGCGGAGTCCACTCCTCTTGAGAATAACCCTCCTAGCATGGAAGATACAGACAACCCTAGTTGATACATGAGCTATTCGAGCATACAAAATAGAATTTCATTTAAAGGTTTAGAGTTTGGCACATACAAATTTACTTGGAATGGCAGGTAGATACCGCATATAGGAAGGTATGGTGGACTCATATGGAATAACTTTTGGGGTTTATGGAGTTGGATGCACAAGCAGTATTCCCGCTTAGTACAAGTGAAGGCTAGAAAGAGACTGGGAAGCGACCAGCTAGAGAGCGACAACAGTCATGAACATGCATTAAAATTAATCAACACTGAGTGCAGAGTGCAAGCATGAGTAGGATATAATTCACCATGAACATAAATATCATGGAGGCTATGTTGATTTTGTTTCAGCTACATGCGTGAACATGCGCCAAGTCAAGCCACTTGAATCGTTCAAAGGAGGATACCACCCTATCATACCACATCACAACCATTGTAATAGCATGTTGACACGCAAGGTAAACCATTATAAACTCCTAGCTACTTAAGCATGGCATGAGCAACTATAATCTATAATTGTCATTGCAAACTTGTTTCATTCATAATAGGCTGAATCAAGAACGATGAACTAATCATATTTACAAAAGCAAGAGAGGTCGAGTGCATACCAGCTTCTGTCATCTCAGTCAGTTCATCATATATCGTCATTATTGCCTTTCACTTGCATGACAGAATAGTGTGGATAATAATAATAGTGCACGTGCATTGGACTAAGCTGGAATCTGCAAGCATTCAATACAAGGGAGAAGACAAGGTAATATGGGCTCTTTGCTAGATCAACAATAATGCATATGAGAGCCACTCAACATGTTCATTATGGTCTTCTCCTCTCAACCCCCAAAGAAAAGAAATAAAACTATTTACATGAGAAAGCTCCCAATAAACAAAAGAAGAACGAGAAATCTTTTTGGGTTTTCTTTTTAATTACTACTCTACAGGCATGGAAAGTAAACTAGCTAAAGGCTACAACTATTTTTTTGATTTCCTTAAGGTTTTTCAAACACACAAGAAGAAAGCTTAAAAGAAATTAAACTAGCATGGATATTACAATGAAAAAGTATGAGCACCGACAACTAGAATGAGTGTGTGAACTCTAATGTCGGTGAGAAATACGTACTCCCCCAAGCTTAGGCTTTTGGCCTAAGTTGGTCTATGCCCATGGATCGAAGTTCTAGCTGGGGTCGTACTGAGATGCAGCGGCAATTGCCTCATGAGCTCCAGTTTGGAGGCGAGCTGCCTCCGTCCTCCTCTCATACTCATTCGCTGAACGAAATATGCCCTAGAGGCAATAATAAAATTATTATTTATTTCCTTATTTCATGATAAATGTTTATTATTCATGCTAGAATTGTATTAACCAGAAACTTAGTACATGTGTGAATACATAGACAAAACAAAGTGTCACTAGTATGCCTCTACTTGACTAGTTCATTTATCAAAGATGGTTATGTTTCCTAACCATAGACATGTGTTGCCATTTGATGAACGAGATCACATCATTAGGAGAATGATGTGATGGACAAGACCCATTCGTTAGCTTAGCATTATGATCGTTACAGTTTCATTGCTACTGCTTTCTACATGACTTATACATGTTCCTCGGGCTATGAGATTACGCAACTCCTGAATACCGGAGGAAGACCTTGTGTGCTATCAAATGTCACAACGTAACTGGGTGATTATAAAGATGCTCTACAGGTGTCTCCGATGGTGTTTGTTGAGTTGGCATAGATCGAGATTAGGATTTGTCACTCCGTGTATCGGAGAGGTATCTCTGGGCCCTCTCAGTAATGCACATCATTATATTTCTTGCAAGCATTGTGACTAATGAGTTAGTTGTGGGATGGTGAATTACAGAACAAGTAAAGAGACTTGCCGGTAACGAGATTGAACTAGGTATTGAGATACCGACGATCGAATCTCGGGCAAGTAACATACCAATGACAAAGGGAACAACGTATGTTGTTATGCGGTTTGACCGATAAATATCTTCGTAGAATATGTAGGAACCAATATGAGCATCCAGGTTCCGCTATTGGTTATTGACTGGAGATGAGTCTCGATCATGTCTACATAGTTCTCGAACCCGTAGGGTCCGCACGCTTAACGTTCTATGATGATATGTATTATGAGTTATGTGATTTGATGACCGAAGTTTGTTCGGAGTCCCAGATGAGATCGGGGACATGACGAGGAGTCTCGAAATGGTCGATACATAAAGATCGATATATTGGAAGGCTATATTCGGTCATCGGAAAGGTTTCGAGTGATTCGAGTATTTTTCAGAGTACCAGAGAGTTATGGGAATTCGTATTGGGCCTTAATGGGCCATACGGGAAAGGAGAGAAAGGCCTCAAGGGTGGCCGTGACCCTTCCCCATGGACTTGTCCGAATTGGACTAGGGAAAGGGGGCGCCCCCTTCCTTCCTTCCTTCTCCTTCTCCCTTCCCTTTTTCCTATTCCATGTGGGAGGTGGAATCCTACTAGGACTAGGGAGTCCTAGTAGGACTCCACATTTTGGGCGCGCCCTATGAGGGCCCGCCTCCTCCTCCCTCCATCCTTTATATATGTGGCTAGGGGCACCCCATAGACACACAAGTTGATCATTGATCTTTAGCCATGTGCGGTGCCCCCCTCCACCATAATCCACCTCGGTAATATCGTAGCGGTGCTTAGGCGAAGCTCTGTTCCGGTAGCAACATCATCACCGTCATCATGCTGTCGTGCTGATGAAGCTCTCCCTTGAAGCTCTACTAGATCGTGAGTTTGCGGGACGTCACCGAACCAAACGTGTGCAAATCACGGAGGTGCCGTATCTTCGGTACTAGATCGGTCGATCGTGAAGATGTATGACTACATGAATCGCGTTGTCATAACGCTTCCGCTTACGGTCTACGAGGGTACGTAGACGATACTCTCCCCTCTCGTTGCTATGCATCACCATGATCTTGTGTGTGTGTAGGATTTTTTTTTGAAATTACTGCGTTCCCCAACAGTGGTATCAGATCCAGGTTTATGCGTAGATGTTATATGCACGAGTAGAACACAACGGAGTTGTGGGCATGGGTATATACATATTGCTTGCCGTCACTAGATGATTCTTGACTCAACGGTATTGTTGGATGAAGCAGCTCAGACCGACATTACGCGTATGCTTACGCGAGACTGGTTCTACCGACATGCTTCGCACACAGGTGGCTAGTGGGTGTCTGTTTCTCCAACTTTAGTTGAATCGGTTTCAATGAATAGGGTTCTTTCTGAAGATCAAAAAGCAATCACTATACCGCGTTGTGGTTTTTGATGCATAGGTAAGAATGGTTCTTGCTCAGCCCATAGCAGCCACGTAAAACTTGCAACAACAAAGTAGAGGACGTCTAACTTATTTTTTCAGGGCATGTTGTGATGTGATATGGTCAAGACGTGATGAGATATAAATTGTTGTATGAGATGATCATGTTTTGTTAAAGTTATCGGCAACTGGCTAGAGCCTTATGGTTGTCTCTTTATTGCATAAGATGCAAGCGCCATATAATTGCTTTACTTTATCGCTATGCGATAGCAATAGTTGCAAAAGCAATAGTTGGTGAGACAACCATGTGACGACACGTTGATAGATATCAAGATGATGGAGATCATGGTGTCATGCCGGTGATGATAGAGATCATGATGGTGTTTTGGAGATGGAGATCAAAGGCACAAGATGATGATGGCCATATCTGTTGGGGAACATAGTAATTCAAAAAAAAATCCTACACACACGCAAGATCATGGTAATGCATAGCAACGAGAGGGAAGAGTATCGTCCATGTACCCTCGTAGACCGTAAGCGGAAGCGTTATGAGAACGCGGTTGATGTAGTCGAACGTCTTTACGATCCGACCAATCCAAGTATTGAATGCACGGCACCTCCGAGTTCAGCACACGTTTAGCTCATTGACGTCCCACGAACTCTGATCCAGCAGAGCTTCATGGGAGAGTTCCGTTTGCACGACATCGTTATGACGGTGATGGTGTTACTACCGACGCAGGGCTTCGCCTAAGCACCGCTACGATATTATCGAGGTGGATTATGGTGGAGGGGGGCACCGCACATAGCTAAGGGATCAATGATCAACTTGTGTATTCTAGGGTGCCCCCTGCCCCCGTATATAAAGGAGCAAGGGGGAGGCCGGCCGGCCCTCCTAGGGCACGCCAGGAGGAGGAGTCCTCCTCCTAGTAGGAGTAGGACTCCCCTTTCCTACTCCTACTAGGAGGAGGAAAGGAAGGGGGAAGGGGAGAAGGAAGGAGAGGGAGGAAAGGAGGAAAGGGGGGCCACCCCCCCTAGTCCAATTCGGTTTGGGCTAGGGGGGCGCGCGCCCTGCCTCCTCTCTTTCACCACTTGGCCCATGAGGCCCAATACTTCTTCCCCGTATTCCCGTAACTCCTCGGTACTTCGAAAAATACCCGAATCACTCGGAACCTTTCCGATGTCCGAATATAGTCGTCTAATATATCGATTTTTATGTCTCGACCATTTTGAGACTCCTCGTCATGTCCCTGATCTAATCCGGGACCCCGAACTACCTTAGGAACATCAAATCACATAAACTCATAATATCGATCGTCACCGGACGTTAAGCGTGCGGACCCTATGGGTTTGAGAACTATGTATACATGACCGAGACATGTCTCCGGTCAATAACCAATAGCGAAAGCTGGATGTTCATATTGGTTCCTACATATTGTACGAAGATCTTTATCGATCAAACCGCATAAACAACATACGTTCTTCCCTTTGTCATCGGTATGTTACTTGCCCGAGATTCGATCGTCGGTATCTCAATACCTAGTTCAATCTCGTTGCCAACAAGTCTCTTTAATCATTCCGTAATGCACTATCCTGCAACTAACTCATTAATTGCATTGCTTGCAAGCCTTATAGTGATGTGCATTACTGAGAGGGCCCAGAGATACCTCTCCAACAATCAGAGTGACAAATCCTAATCGTGATCTATGCCAACTCAACAAGTACCATCGGAGACACCTGTAGAGCACCTTTATAATCACCCAGTTACGTTGTGATGTTTGGTAGCACACAAAGTGTTCCTCCGGTAATCGGGAGTTGCATAATCTCATAGTCATAGGAACATGTATAAGTCATGAAGAAAGCAATAGCAGTAAACTAAAACGATCAAGTCCTAACCTAACGGAATGGGTCAAGTCAATCACATCATTCTACTAATGATGTGATCCCGTTTATCAAATGAAAACTCATGTCTATGGTTAGGAAACATAACCATCTTTGGTTAACAAGCTAGTCAAGTAGAGGCATACTAGTGACACTCTGTTTGTCTATGTATTCACACATGTATTATATTTCCGATTAATACAATTCTAGCATGAATAATAAACATTTATCATGAAATAAGGAAGTAAATAATAACTTTAGTATTGCCTCTAGGGCATATTTAGATTACACTAGTACTAGAGTCAATAATCTAGATTACAGTAGAGTCAATAATCTAGATTACACAATAATGATTCTAACACCCATGGAGCCTTGGTGTTGATCATGTTTTGCTCGTGAGAGAGGCTTAGTCAACGGGTCTGCAACATTCAGATCCGTATGTATCTTGCAAATCTCTATGTCTCCCACCTAGACTTGATCGCGGATGGAATTGTAGCATCTCTTGATGTGTTTGGTTCTCTTGTGAAATCTGGATTCCTTTGCCAAGGCAATTGCACAAGTATTGTCACAAAAGATTTTCATTGGACCCGATGCACTAGGTATGACAACTAGATCGGATATGAGCTCCTTCATCCAGACTCCTTCATTTGCTGCTTCCGAAGTAGCTATATACTCCGCTTCACACGTAGATCCCGCCATGACGCTTTGTTTAGAACTGCTCCAACTGACAGCTCCACCGTTCAATATAAACACATATCCGTTTTTGATTTAGAATCGTCTGGATCATTGTCAAAGCTTGCATCGACGTAACCATTTACGATGAGCTCTTTGTCACCTCCATAAACGAGAAACATATCCTTAGTCCTTTTCAGGTATTTCAGGATGTTCTTGACCGCTGTCCAGTGATCCACTCCTGGATTACTTTGGTACCTCCCTGCTAAACTAATAGCAAGGCACACATCATGTCTCGTACACAGCATTGCATACATGATAGAGCCTATGGCTGAAGCATAGGGAACATTTTTCATTTTCTCTCTATCTTCTGCATTGGTCAGGCATTGAGTCTTACTCAACTTCACACCTTGTAACACAGGCAAAAACCCTTTCTTTGCTTGATCCATTTTGAACTTCTTCAAAACTTTATCAAGGTAGGTGCTTTGCGAAAGTCCAATTAAGCGTCTTGATCTATCTCTATAAATCTTGTGACCAATATATAAGCAGCTTCACCGAGGTCTTTCATTGAAAAACTTTTATTCAAGTATCCTTTTATGCTATCCAGAAATTCTATATCATTTCCAATCAACAATATGTCATCCACATATAATATTAGAAATGCTATAGAGCTCCCACTCACTTTCTTGTAAATACAGGCTTCTCCAAAAGTCTGTATAAAACCATATGCTTTGATCACACTATCAAAACGTTTATTCCAACTCCGAGAGGCTTGCACCAGTCCATAAATGGATCGGGAGCTTGCACACTTTGTTACCACCCTTTGGATCGATAAAACCTTCAGGTTGCATCATATACAACTCTTCTTCCAGAAATCCATTCAGGAATGCAGTCTTTACATCCATTTGTCAAATTTCATAATCATAAAATGTGGCAATTGCTAACATGATTCGGACGGACTTAAGCATCGCTACGGGTGAGAAGGTCTCATCGTAGTCAACTCCTTGAACTTGTCGAAAACCTTTCGCAACGAGTCAAGCTTTGTAGACAGTAACATTACCGTCGGCGTCACTCTTCTTCTTGAAGATCCATTCATTCTCGATGGCTTGCCGATCATCGGGCAAGTCAACAAAAGTCCACACTTTGTTCTCATACATGGATCCCATCTCAGATTTCATGGCCTCAAGCCACTTTGCGGAATCTGGGCTCATCATCACTCCCTCATAGTTCGTAGGTTCGTCATGGTCAAGTAACATGACCTCCAGAATAGGATTACCGTACCACTCTGGTGCGGATCTTACTCTGGTTGACCTATGAGATTCCGTAGTAACTTGATCTGAAGTTTCATGCTCATCATCATTGGCTTCCTCACTAATTGGTGTAGTTGTCACAGGAATCGGTTTTTGTGATGGACTACTTTCCAATAAAGGAGCAGGTACAGTTACCTCATCAAGTTCTAGTTTCCTCCCATTCACTTCTTTCAAGAGAAACTCCCTCTCTAGAAAGGATTCATTCTTAGCAACAAATATCTTGCCTTCGGATCTGTGATAGAAGGTGTACCCAACAGTCTCCTTTGGGTATCCTATGAAGACACATTTCTCCGATTTGGGTTCGAGCTTATCAGGTTGAAGTTTTTTGACATAAGCATTGCAGCCCCAAACTTTAAGAAATGACAACTTTGGTTTCTTGCCAAACCATAGTTCATAAGGCGTCGTCTCAACGGATTTAGATGGTGCCCTATTTAACGTGAATGCGGCTGTCTCTAAAGCGTAACCCCAAAACGATAGCAGTAAATCAGTAAGAGACATCATAGATCGCACCATATCTAGTAAAGTACGATTACGACGTTCGGACACACCATTACACTGTGGTGTTCCGGGTGGCATGAGTTGCGAAACTATTCCGCATTGTTTCAAATGAAGACCAAACTCGTAACTCTAATATTCTCCTCCACGATCAGATCATAGAATTTTTTTTCTTGTTACGATGATTTTCCACTTCACTCTGGAATTCTTTAAACTTTTCAAATTTTTCAGACTTATGTTTTATCAAGTATATATACCCATATCTGCTCAAATCATCTGTGAAGGTGAGAAAATAACGATAACTGCCGCGAGCCTCAATATTCATCGGACCACATACATCAGTATGTATGATTTCCAACAAATCTGTTGTTGGCTCCATAGTTCTGGAGAACGGCATTTTAGTCATCTTGCCCATGAGGCATGGTTCGCAAGCACCAAGTGATTCATAATCAAGTGATTCCAAAAGTCCATCAGAATGGAGTTTCTTCATGCGCTTTACACCAATATGACCTAAACGGCAGTGCCACAAATAAGTTATACTATCATTATCAACTCTGCATCTTTTGGCCTCAACATTATGAATATGTGTATCACTACTATCGAGATTCATCAAAGATAGACCACTCTTCAAGGGTGCATGACCATAAAAGATATTACTCGTATAAATAGAACAACCATTATTCTCTAATTTAAATGAATAACCGTCTCGCATCAAACAAGATCCAGATATAATGTTCATGCTCAACGTTGGCAGCAAATAACAATTATTCAGGTCTAAAACTAATCCTGAAGGTAGATGTAGAGCTAGTGTGCCGACGGCATCACATCGACTTTGGAACCATTTCCCAAGCGGATCGTCACCTCGTCCTTAGCCAATCTTTGCTTAATCTGTAGTCCCTATTTCGAGTTGCAAATATTAGCAATAGAACCAGTATCAAATACCCAGGTGCTACTGCGAGCATTAGTAAGGTACACATCAATAACATGTATATCACATATACCTTTGTTCACCTTGCCATCCTTCTTATCCGCCAAATACTTGGGGCAGTTCCGCTTCCAGTGACCAGTCCCTCTGCAGTAGAAGCACCCAGTCTTAGGCTTAGGTCCAGACTTGGGTTTCTTCTCTTGAGCAGCAACTTGTTTTTCGTTCTTTTTGAAGTTCCCTTTCTTCTTCCCTTTACCCCTTTTTCTTGAAACTGGTGGTCTTGTTGACCATCAACACTTGATGCTCCTTCTTGATTTCTACCTGCGCAGCTTTTAGCATTGTGAAGAGCTCGGGAATCGTCTTATGCATCCCTTGCATATTATAGTTCATCACGAAGCTCTTGCGGCTTGGTGGCAGTGATTCAAGAACTCTGCCAATGACACTATCAACAGGAAGATTAACTCCCAGTAGAGTCAAGTGGTTATGGTACCCAGACATTCTGAGTATATGTTCACTAACAGAACTATTCTCCTCCATCTTGCAGCTGTAGAATTTATTGGAGACTTTATGTCTCACAATCCGTTGCATGGCAATGTTACTATCCTTTTACCACACTTGTGGTTCAAAGTAGCACCATGTTCTTCATATAGAGAGTCTTGTGAGTTATCACTTTCATATACTAGTGGGAATTTTCATGATAAAACTTGGCTTGTATATTCCAACGATGGGCTTCCTCAAATGCCCTAGGTCTTCATGAGCAAGCAAGTTGGATGCACACCCACTTAGTTTCAGTTTGAGCTTTCATATACTTATAGCTCTGGTGCATCCGTTGCATGGCAATCCCTACTCACTCACATTGATATCTACTGATGGGCATATCCATAGCCCGTTGATACGCCTAGTTGATGTGAGACTATCTTCTCCTTTTTGTCTTCTCCACAAACCAACATTCTATTCCACCTATAGTGGCATATCCATGGATCACGCTCATGTATTGCGTGAGGGTTGAAAATGCTGAAGCGCGTTAAAAAGTATGAACCAATTACTCGGCTTGTCATCGGGGTTGTGCATGATGTGAGTATTTTGTGTGGTGAAGATGGAGCATAGCCAGACTATATGATTTTGTAGGGATAACTTTCTTTGTCCTTGTTATTTTGAAAAGACATGATTGCTTTATTAGTGGGCTTGAGGTATTATTGTTTTTATGTCAAATGATAGACTATTGCTTTGAATCACTCGTATGTTAATATTCATGCCATGATTAGATATGTGATCAAGATTATGCTAGGTAGCATTCCACATCAAAAATTATGTTTTTTTATCATTTACCTACTCGAGGACGAGCAGGAATTAAGATTGGGGATGCTGATACGTCTCCGTCGTATCTATAATTTTTGATTGTTCCATGCCAATATTCTACAACTTTCATATACTTTTGGCAACTTTTTATACTATTTTTGGGACTAACATATTGATCCAGTGCCTAGTGTCAGTTCCTGTCTGTTGCATGTTTTATGTTTCGCAGAATATCCATATTAAACGGAATCCAAACGGGATAAAACGGACGAAGCTTATTTTTGGAATACTTGGAAAATTCCGGAAGAAAAATCCACGCGAGACAGTGCCCAAGGTGGCCACGAGGCAGGGGGCGCACCTGCCGCCCTGGGCGCACCCCTGACCCTTGTGGGCCACCCGTAAGGCAGCTGATGCCCTTCTTCGGCCGCAAGAAAGCTAATTTTCGGAAAAAATCATGGCGAAGGTTTCGATCCAATCGGAGTTACGGATCTCCATATATACCCGAAACGGTGAAAGGGCGGCAGAACAGAACGCAGAAACAGAGAGAGACAGATCCAATCTCGGAGGGGCTCTCACCCCTCCCATGCCATGGAGGCCAAGGACCAGAGGGGAAACCCTTCTCCTATCTAGGGAGGAGGTCAAGGAAGAAGAATACGAAGGGCCCCCCTCTCCCCTTCTCTTCCGGTGGCGCCGGAACGCTGCCGTGGCCATCATCATCATCACCGCGATCTACACCAACACCTCCTCCATCTTCACCAACATCTCCATCACCTTACCCCTCTATCTACATCGGTCCACTCTCTCGCAACCCGTTGTACCCTCTACTTGAACATGGTGCTTTATGCTTCATATTATTATCCATGATGTGTTGCCATCCTATGATGTCTGAGTAGATTTTCGTTGTCCTATCTGTGGTTGATGAATTGCTATGATTGATTTAATTTGCTTGTGGTTATGTTGCTGTCCTTTGGTGCCCATCATATGATTGCGCGCGTGGATCACACCCTAGGGTTAGCTATATGTTGATAGGACTATGTATTGGAGGGCAAGGGTGACAGAAGCTTCAGCCTAGCATAGAAATTGATGCATACGGGATTGAAGGGGGACCAATATATCTTAATGCTATGGTTGGGTTTTACCTTAATGAACGTTAGTAGTTGCGGATGCTTGCTAATAGTTCCAATCATAAGTGCATAGAATTCCAAGTAAGGGATGACATGCTAGCAGTGGCCTCTCCCACATAATACTTGCTATCCCTCTAGTAAAGTAGTCAATTGCTTAGGGATAATTTCACAACTCCTACCACCACTTTTCCACACTCGCTATATTTACTTTATTGTTTCTTTATCTAAACAGCCCCTACCTTTTATTTGCTTGCTCTTTATTATCTTGCAAACCTATCCAACAACACCTACAAAGTACTTCTAGTTTCATACTTGTTCTAGGTAAAGCGAACGTCAAGCGTGCATAGAGTTGTATCGGTGGTCGATAGAACTTGAGGGAATATTTGTTCTACCTTTAGCTCCTCGCTGGGTTTGACACTCTTACTTATCGAAAACTGTTGCGATCCCCTATACTTGTGGGTTATCAAGACCTTTTTCTGGCGCCGTTGCCGGGGAGCAATAGCGTGGGGTGAATATTCTCGTGTGTGCTTGTTTGCTTTATCACTAAGTAATTTTTATTTGCTGTTCTTAGTTGTTTTCTATCTTTAGTCATGGGTAGGAAACGCAAAATACCAAAAAATTAGTTGTACCTACTAAACCAATGGTTGAAGAACCACTCAAAATCTATCACACTGCTGAAGCTTATTACTTGGATCATCTTCGATCCCTATGTGCTCGTGCTGAAACCCCAACTAGCTTAGTTGAGGGCAAATCTTTAGATGAGCATGCTTGTTATGTGCGACACCGAATATCTGAAAAAGGGAAAATTTTACTGGGTCAAATTCATCGTTTGCATTGTTATGCTTGGAATTTATGTGAAATATATGATTTTACTTGTTGTTCTGAAAACCCTAAGAAACACCTTCCCTATCAATGTGAGTTTAGTGATAATGGAATCGTATCTTCGTATGCTAAGGGTGTTTGTAATTACTATGATGTTCAGCAAATTGAAGAAATTTTTTGCTTTTAAGGGTGCTTACGAAATTGCTTCTTTGATTGAAAAGTATGATGCTACTCTTTACAAATCTGAAAATTTTGCCATACTTAAATATTGCTATGATAATTATGCTTCTAATGTCTATGTTGAACCATATATTGAGGACTACTCCGCTGTCCAAGAAGAGACTAATATTTTGCAGGAGTCTATGCAAGAAGAAATTGATGAAACTGTGAGCTCATTGGATGAAAAAGATGAGGAGGAGAGTGAAGAACAAAAGGAGGAAGAACGGATTATCTACCCGTGCCCACCTTCTAATGAGAGTAACTCTTCAACTCATACATTGTTTAATTTCCCTTCGTGATTACCGAAGGATGATTGCTATGATGATTGTTATGATCCCGTTGATTCTCTTGAAATATCCCGTTTTGATGATGCTTGCTATGCTTGTGGCCAAGATGCCAGTATGAATTATGCTTATGGAGATGAACTTGTTGTAGTTCCTTATGTTAAACATGAAATTGTTGCTATTGCACCCACGCATGATAGTCCTATTATCTTTTTGAATTCTCCCGACTACACTATATCGGAGAAGTTTGCATTTATTAAGGATTATATTGATGGGTTGCCTTTTTACCGTTGCACATGATGATTTTGATGAATATAATATGCATGTGCTTGCTGCTCCTACTTGTAATTATTATGAGGGAGGAACTATATCTCCACCTCTCTATGTTTCCAATACGATAAAATTGCAAGAAACTATTTATATTATGCACTGGCCTTTACTATGTGTGCATGAATTGTTCTTCTATGACATGTCGATGCATAGGAAGAGAGTTAGACTTCATTGTTGTATGATATATGTTACTTTGTGCTCACTACTAAATTACAAATCATTGTTAATTAAAGTTGGCTTTGATATACTTTGGGATCCGGGTGGATTCATTAGTTGAGCACTATATGCCTAGCTTAATGGCTTTAAAGAAAGCGCTGCCAGGGAGACAACCCGGAAGTTTTAGAGAGTCATTTATTTCTGTTGTGTGCTTTTATAAAGTTTAGAAATAAAAATAATGTGCCAAGGTTTGCCTTTAGGATGTTTACATTTGCTTGATGGTTTGTACGGTGCAGGACAGAAACTTTGTCTGTAGTGCGCGATTTTACATTTTTAGTTGGAGGTTCTGATTCCTTTTGCAATGTCTTCCTATACAATTTTTTTATTTTTCCTAATTTTGGAAGAATTTTTCAAGTATTAGAAGTATGGTGAATGTTCAGATTATTACAGACTGTTCTGTTTTAGACAGATTCTGTTTTTGATGCATAGTTTGCTTGTTTTGATGAAACTGTCAATTCATATCAGTGGATTAAGCCATGAAAAAGTTATATTACAGTAGACACAATGCAAAAACAAAATATGAATTAGTTTGCAACAGTACTTAGAGTAGTGATTTGCTTTATTATACTAATGGATCTTACCGAGTTTTCTGTTGAAGTTTTGTGTGGATGAAGTGTTCGATGATCGAGAAGGTCTCGATGTGAGAAGAAGGAAGAGAGGCAAGAGCTCAAGCTTGGGGATGCCCGAGGCACCCCAAGTAAATATTCAAGGAGACTCAAGCGTCTAATCTTGGGGATGCCCCGGAAGGCATCCCCTGTTTCTTCAACAAGTATCGGTATGTTTTCGGATTCGTTTCATTCATGCGATATGTGTAATCTTGGAGCATCTTTTGCATTTAGTTTTCATTTTTTATTTTATGCACGATGCTGGTATGAGATAGTCCTTGTTGATTTATAGAATGCTCTATACACTTCACTTATATCTTTTGAGTATGGCTTTATAGAATGCTTCATGTGCTTCACTTATATCATTTGAAGTTTGGATTGCCTGTTTTTTCTTCACTTAGACAACCGCCATTTGTAGAATGCTCTTTTGCTTCACTTATATTTGTTAGAGCATGGGCATATCTTTTTTAGAAAGAATTAAACTCTCTTGCTTCACTTATATCTATTTAGAGAGATGACAGGAATTGGTCATTCACATGGTTAGTCATAAAATCCTACATAAAACTTGTAGATCACTGAATATGATGTGTTTGATTCCTTGCAATAGTTTTGTGATATAAAGATGGTGATATTAGAGTCATGCTAGTGGGTAGTTGTGGATTAGTAGAAATACTTGTGTTGAGGTTTGTGATTCCCGTAGCATGCACGTATGGTGAACCGTTATGTAACGAAGTTGGAGCATGAGGTATTTATTGATTGTCTTCCTTATGAGTGGCGGTCGGGGACGAGCAATGGTCTTTTCCTACCAATCTATCCCCCTAGGGGCATGCGTAGTAATACTTTGCTTCAAGGGCTAATAAACTTTTGCAATAAGTATGTGAGTTCTTTATGACTAATGTTGAGTCCATGGATTATACGCACTCTCACCCTTCCATCATTGCTAGCCTCTCTAGTAGCACGCAACTTTCGCCGGTACCATAAACCTCCTTATACCTTCCTCAAAACAGCCACCATACCTACCTATCATGGCATTTCCATAGCCATTTTGAGATATATTGCCATGCAACTTCCATCATCATCATATACATGACTTGAGAATTCATTGTCATATTGCTTTGCATGATCGTAAGATAACTAGCATGATGTTTTCATGGCTTGTCTGTTTTTTGATGTCATTGCTACGCTAGATCATTGCACATCCCGGCACACTGCTGGAGGCATTCATATAGAGTCATATCTTTGTTCTAGATCGAGTTGTAATATTGAGTAGTAAGTAAATAAAAGTGTGATGATCATCATTATTAGAACATTGTCCCATGTGAGGTTATCAAAATAAAAGTGGCCAAAGAAGCCCCAAAGAGAGAGAGAGAGGCCAAAGAAGCCTACAAAAAATGAGAGAAAAAGAGAGAAGGGGCAATGTTACTATCCTTTTACCACACTTGTGCTTCGAAGTAGCACCATGTTCTTCATATACTAGTGGGAATTTTCATGATAAAACTTGGCTTGTATATTCCAACGATGGGCTTCCTCAAATGCCCTAGGTCTTCATGAGCAAGCAAGTTGGATGCACACCCACTTAGTTTCAGTTTGAGCTTTCATATACTTATAGCTCTAGTGCATCCGTTGCATGGCAATCCCTACTCACTCACATTGATATCTATTAATGGGCATCTCCATAGCCCATGGATACGCCTAGTTGATGTGAGACTATCTTCTCCTTTTTGTCTTCTCCACAACCACCATTCTATTCCACCTATAGTGCTATATCCATGGCTCATGCTCATGTATTGCGTGAGGGTTGAAAATGTTGAAGCGCGTTAAAAGTATGAACCAATTGCTCGGCTTGTCATCGGGGTTGTGCATGATGTGAGTATTTTGTGTGGTGAAGATGGAGCATAGCCAGACTATATGATTTTGTAGGGATAACTTTCTTTGGCCTTGTTATTTTGAAAAGACATGATTGCTTTATTAGTGGGCTTGAAGTATTATTGTTTTTATGTCAAATGATAGACTATTGCTTTGAATCACTCGTATCTTAATATTCATGCCATGATTAGATATGTGATCAAGATTATGCTAGGTAGCATTCCACATCAAAAATTATGTTTTTTATCATTTACCTACTCGAGGACAAGCAGGAATTAAGCTTAGGGATGCTGATACGTCTCCGTCGTATCTATAATTTTTGATTGTTCCATGCCAATATTCTACAACTTTCATATACTTTTGGCAACTTTTTATACTATTTTTGGGACTAACATATTGATCCAGTGCCCAGTGCCAGTTCCTGTCTGTTGCATGTTTTATGTTTCGCAGAATATCCATATCAAACGGAATCCAAACGGGATAAAAACGGACGGAGCTTATTTTTGGAACATTTGGAAAATTCCGGAAGAAAAATCCACGCGAGACGGTGCCACAGGTGGCCACGAGGCAGGGGGCGCACCTGCCCCCCTGGGCGCGCCCCTGACCCTTGTGGGCCACCCGTAAGGCAGCTGATGCCCTTCTTCGGCCGCAAGAAAGCTAATTTTCGGAAAAAATCATGGCGAAGGTTTCGATCCAATCGGAGTTACGGATCTCCATATATACCCGAAACGGTGAAAGGGCGGCAGAACAGAACGCAGAAACAGAGAGAGACAGATCCAATCTCGGAGGGGCTCTCGC
The DNA here is from genome assembly GCF_018294505.1 of Triticum aestivum. Classification (NCBI taxonomy): domain Eukaryota; kingdom Viridiplantae; phylum Streptophyta; class Magnoliopsida; order Poales; family Poaceae; genus Triticum; species Triticum aestivum. Next base: position 623,257,321 of record NC_057806.1, on the reverse strand, counting down.
CCCTCCCATGCCATGGAGGCCAAGGACCAGAGGGGAAACCCTTCTCCTATCTAGGGAGGAGGTCAAGGAAGAAGAATACGAAGGGCCCCCCTCTCCCCTTCTCTTCCGGTGGCGCCGGAACGCTGCCGTGGCCATCATCATCATCACCGCGATCTACACCAACACCTCCGCCATCTTCACCAACATCTCCATCACCTTCCCCCTCTATCTACATCGGTCCACTCTCTCGCAACCCGTTGTACCCTCTACTTGAACATGGTGCTTTATGCTTCATATTATTATCCATGATGTGTTGCCATCCTATGATGTCTGAGTAGATTTTCGTTGTCTTATCTGTGGTTGATGAATTGCTATGATTGATTTAATTTGCTTGTGGTTATGTTGCTGTCCTTTGGTGCCCATCATATGATTGCGCGCGTGGATCACACCCTAGGGTTAGCTATATGTTGATAGGACTATGTATTGGAGGGCAAGGGTGACAGAAGCTTCAGCCTAGCATAGAAATTGATGCATACGGGATTGAAGGGGGACCAATATATCTTAATGCTATGGTTGGGTTTTACCTTAATGAACATTAGTATTTGCGGATGCTTGCTAATAGTTCCAATCATAAGTGCATAGAATTCCAAGTAAGGGATGACATGCTAGCAGTGGCCTCTCCCACATAATACTTGCTATCCCTCTAGTAAAGTAGTCAATTGCTTAGGGATAATTTCACAACTCCTACCACCACTTTTCCACACTCGCTATATTTACTTTATTGTTTCTTAATCTAAACAGCCCCTACCTTTTATTTACTTGCTCTTTATTATCTTGCAAACCTATCCAACAACACCTGCAAAGTACTTCTAGTTCCATACTTGTTCTAGGTAAAGTGAACATCAAGCGTGCGTAGAGTTGTATCGGTGGTCGATAGAACTTGAGGGAATATTTGTTCTACCTTTAGCTCCTCGCTGGGTTTGACACTCTTACTTATCGAAAACTGTTGCGATCCCCTATACTTGTGGGTTATCACTTCGCCTAAGCACCGCTACGATATTATCGAGGTGGATTATGGTGGAGGGGGGCACCGCACACGGCTAAGGGATCAATGATCAACTTGTGTATTCTAGGGTGCCCCTTGCCCCTGTATATAAAGGAGCAAGGGGGGAGACCGGCCGGCCCTCCTCGAGCGCGCCAGGAGGAGGAGTCCTCCTCCTAGTAGGAGGAGGAAAGGAAGGGGGAAGGGGATAAGGAAGGAGAGGGAGGAAAGGAGGAAAGTGGGGCCGGCCCCCTAGTCCAATTAGGTTTGGGCTAGGGGGGGCGCGTGCCCTGCCTCCTCTCTTTCACCATTTGGCCCATGAGGCCGAATACTTCTTCCCCGTATACCGTAACTCCCCAGTACTCCCAGAAATACCCGAATCACTCGGAACCTTTCCGATGTCCGAATATAGTCGTCCAATATATTGATTTTTACGTCTCGACCATTTCGAGACTCCTCGTCATGTTCCCGATCTCATCCGGGACTCCTAACTACCTTCGGTACATCAAATCACATAAACTCATAATACCGATCGTCACCGAACATTAAGCGTGCGGACCCTACAGGTTCGAGAACTATGTAGACATGACCGAGACACGTCTTCGGTCAATAACCAATAGCGGAACCTGGATGTTCATATTGGCTCCTACATATTCTACGAAGATCTTTATCGGTCAAACCGCATAACAACATACGTTCTTCCCTTTGTCATCGGTATGTTACTTGCCCGAGATTCGATCGTCGGTATCTCAATACCTAGTTCAATCTCGTTACCGGCAAGTCTCTTTACTTGTTCTGTAATGCACTATCCTGCAACTAACTCATTAGTTGCATTGCTTTCAAGGCTTATAGTGATGTCCATTACCGAGAGGGCCCAGAGATACCTCTCCGACAATCGGACTGACAAATCCTAATCTCGATCTATGCCAACTCAATAAGTACCATCGGAGACACCTATAGAGCACCTTTATAATCACCCAGTTACGTTGTGATGTTTGGTAGCACACAAAGTGTTCCTTCGGTAATCGGGAGTTGCATAATCTCATAGTCATAGGAACATGTATAAGTCATGAAGAAAGAAATAGCAGTAAACTAAAACGATGAAGTGCTAAGCTAACGGAATGAGTCAAGTCAATCACATCATTCTCCTAATGATGTGATCCCGTTTATCAAATGACAACTCATGTGTATGGTTAGGAAACATAACCATCTTTGATTAACGAGCTAGTCAAGTAGAGGCATACTAGTGACACTCTATTTGTCTATGTATTCACACATGTATTATGTTTCTGGTTAATAATAGCATGAATAATAAACATTTATCATGAAATAAGGAAATAAATGATAACTTTATTATTTCCTCTAGGGCATATTTCCTTCAATATCATGTCACATATTTTGATTGCATGTGATGTTTATCCTTTATGTATCTTATTTTGCTTAGTTAGGCGGTAGCATTATAAGATGATCTCTCACTAAATTTCAAGGTGTGAGTGTTATCCCTGAGTATGCGTCGTTGTGATAGTTCGTCGTGCCGAGACACCACGTGATGATTGGGTTTGATATGTTCTATGTTCACATACAATGGGTGCAAGCCAGTTTTGCACACGTGGAATACTCGGGTTAAACTTGACGAGCCTAGCATATGCAGATATGGCCTCGGAACACTGGAGACCGAAAGGTCGAGCATGAATCATATAGTAGATATGATCAACATAGTGATGTTCACCATTGAAAACTACTCCATCTCACGTGATGATCGGACATGGTTTAGTTGATTTGGATCACGTGATCATTTAGATTACTAGAGTGGTGTCTATCTAAGTGGGAGTTCTTAGGTAATATGATTAATTGAACTTTAATTTATCGTGAACTTAGTCCTGATAGTATTTGCATATCTATGTTTTAGATTAATAGCTTGTGATGTAGCTCCCCGTTTATTTTTTGATATGTTCCTAGAGAAAAATAAGTTGAAAGATGATAGTAGCAATGATGCGGACTGGGTCCGTGATCTAAGGATTATCCTCATTGCTGCATCGAACAATTATGTCCTTGATGCACCGCTAGGTGACAGACCTATTGCAGGAGCAGATGCACATGTTATGAACATTTGACAAAGCTCGGTATGATGACTACTTAATAGTTTAGTGCACCATGCTTTACGGCTTAGAACCGGGACTTCAAAAATGTTTTGAACGCCACGGAACATATAAGATGTTCTAAGAGTTGAAATTGGTGTTTCATACTCATGCCTGTGTCGAGAGGTATGAGACCTCTGACAGTACTTTGCCTATAAGGTGGAGGACAATAGCTCAACAAGTGAGCATGTGCTCAGATTGTCTGGGTACTACAATTGCTTGACTCAAGTGGGAGTTTGTAACATCCCAAAATTCTAAATTTTGGAATGTTATAATAAATAGATAGATAGATTGATTGTTTGATTGTTGTGTGATTGATTGAGTGAAATTCGAAACTTTTTGAAAGTTAAATGAGAGGGAATAAAAGGACTTTCCCAAACTTTCACCTTTTGCATTTTGATCCCGTGAATTCAAATTCTTTTCATCACAAAACCCTGGAGAGAAGATGACATGACTTCTTCCATTTCAATAAATGAAAGGGGTGTTTGAAAATATTTGAATTTCATTTGGAAAATATTTTCCAATTTAGAAACTTTATGCAACTCAATGATTTTCACGAGAGAAGATAAAATGACTTCTTCGAAACATGTGAAATATGAGTTGGGAGTTTCAAAGAAACTCAAAGTTAAAATCCATTTGAAATAATTATTTTTCAATTTGGGTTATTTGAGTTTTATTCAAATTATTTTTCTCCAAAAGCAAAATATATGGAAAATAGGGTAACATGATTACCTACAATAGAAAATTGGAGAAAAATTAATTTGAAATCATTTCGATATTTTTAAAATGATTTTTATTGGATTTTACTAGACCAGTAGCACTCTTTGAATTATATGAATTTGTGTGGATTTTATTTGGCATTATAAAAATGTCCATGTTGTAGAAAATCTTTTTCTGCAAATTCTGGTATATTATATGCCTATAATTTTTTTTATTTATTTTGTTTTATTTATTTTTCTGTTGTCTGGAAAATCTTTATAAAAAAATCCGCCGACTGGGCCGGCCCAGCCCAAGCCGCCAACCGCCATCGCCCCGACTCCAGGCGGGAGTCCGCCGCCTGTACGACGCCGCGCCGCCGCCGTGCTCCGCCCTGGCTCTCCTCGCCGCCTTTGCCCCCTCCTCCACGCAACCCCGCCCCCCCTCTATATAAGCTCTGTCGCCGCCGCCTTTTTCCTCTCTGCCACACCGCACCGCCGCCCTTGCGCCGCGTCCCGCCGCCGCTGGGGAGATCCACCGCCGCCGCCCCGCTCCGTCCCGTCACCATTGACTACCGCTGACGCCGCCATCCTCCTCGCCTCGCCACGCCGCCCCTCCCCGACCCCTTCGCCGCCCTCCTCGACGACCAGAGCCGCCGCCCCGGCCGGATCCGAGCCACCGCCGCCGTCCTGTCTCTCCGGAGACCTCCGCCGTCGTCAAAACCTTCCGAACCGGTATAAAACCGCCAGTCCGATCCGGTTTTTCTTTTAACCTCGGTTTTTAAAAAAAAAACCTAGACTAGATTTGTTTTTTTGGTTTTAATAAACAACAAACATCCACTGTTTAGATCTTATAAACGAGCGTTTGCTTTTTAGTCTTTTCCTTTTTTGTTAGTTTTACACAGGGACTTCCTTGTAGATGTTTTATTTATAGTTTAGTCCCTGATCTTCAATCGATCACTACTTTTTACTCGTTTGTCCAAATCCAACGAAACCAACGCTCATGTCTTCGTTACAATCTCCTCTATCTAGTAATCCAACTCAAACATGTTTTTGAAATTTTAAAATTTGAATTAGATCAGATTTAGTTTCAAACTTCGTTTGATCATAACTTGAGTTTCGTAACTCCGTTTGAGTTGATTCTTTTTGCAAATCGTAGGTCTTGACCTAAACTTTCTGATAAGGCCAAATTCACATAATTTTGGTACTGTTAGAAATTGTTTTATGTTGCAAGAGTTATTTGCTTGGTTTTGAAGTTTTCCGAATCGTTTTCTTCGTTCTTTCTGATATTCTGAGTGATTGCTTATGTGTGGTTACTATTGCTTGCTTAAGATAGATTGACCGGAGTGTGACAAGTAGAACTATCAAGAGTTTTGAGTGTGAATCATCTTCATCAACATTGCAGGCAAGTTCACCCTTTGGTCATATTCCTTTCATACTCAGTTTTATGCATTAGTTTCAACCTCAAACATTGCATGAGTAGGATTGATAACATGTGGGTATTGGGAAGTAGTTGATGAGGTAGGAACCTACTGCCCTGCATTCAAACCTTGGGAGTTACTTTTACGTTATGCTTATACTGCTATGCTATGCTCGTAGACATGGATTGGGTTTGAGAGTATTCATGACAGATGTGAGATTGTTAATTAATGGTTTACTTAAGGTGGCAACTTTAACACACATCTGGGTGGATTGAGGCACCTGGGTATTCCAGCGATTGCCTGTCTAGGCACCTGGGTATTCCAGGATTGCCTTTTTTTTAATGGACCGCCACCCAGGCTCAAAGGGTTCATGAGATTATTCATGCTAGAAACTTCCGTGTGCAGCCATAAGCTACTATGGGCTCTAGCATAGTTGACTAAGTTGTGCGAACTCTTACAGTGGTAGACTAGCAGATGTAGGGGAAAGTAGGTGTAACGGTCTACCCGATCGTAAGGTGCTAGTGCTTCTGAAAGACTATGTCTCGGTCATCCGTTTCTCAAACACCATGTAGTGCGAGAAATCAAACGGAGGCGATCGAATCTTGTGGGGAAAAGTGCGCAAACCTCTGCAGAGTGTATAAACTAATCATGATTAGCCGTGTCCCCGATTATGGACGTCTTGAGTATCTAGTAGTTGGATTATCATGTGAATCTCATCACGTTACTTTAAATTAATTTTGTTGGGTTTAAGGATGTTACTTAATTGGGATTGAGAATGCTGTCAACCATTCTCAATGTTTAACAACCACCATGATAGTTAAATAAAATTTATTCATTTGCAGTAGGGAAAAATTGGCTTTTCACAAAAACCTTATGACCATAGAGCTTTTCCACCAGCCATATATGCATGTAGTGATAGCCATTTTTCATCATTTCTCTATGGTGTGAATTTGCCAGTACATTCAATGTACTGACCCTTTGTGGCTGCAACGTCTCATGTTGCAGGATTATCTTACGACGAGTAAGTGATACGTTAGGGTACAATTTCTACACTCAACTTTGCCGTTGGTGTTGATGGGAATCCACAACCTTGTTACTTCCGCTATTTTGGATTGAGGTAATGGTATTTACGTTACTTTATACATGTGATTTACCTCTGTTACAAATCCTCGAGTACTGTGTGTGTCAGCATACCGATCCAGGGATGACACTTAAGCACAGAGACTTGATCCATTCGGGTCGGGTCGCTACAGAGTTAATCTTCTAGATAAGATAGTAATTGATAAAGTTCTCTAGTCACTATCACCAAGTTACTAGGACTTAGTGATGAACTATAATATGCAAGGGATGACGAAAGTAACTCCCAAGCTCTTCGCGATGCTAAAATCGGTGAAGGTAGAAATCAAGAAATAGCATCATGTGTTGATGGTTAACAAGACCACTGGTTTCAAGAAAAGGGCAAAGGGAAAGAAAGAGGAACTTCAAAGAAGAAAGGCAAGCAAGTTGCCACTCCCATGAAGAAGCTTAAAGCTAGACAAAGCCTGGAACTGAGTGCTTCTACTGCAAAGGAAATGGTCACTGGAAGTGGAACTGCCCTAAATACTTGGCGGATAAGAAGGATGGCAAAGTGAACAAAAGTATATATTTGATATACATGTTATTGATGTGTACTTTACTAGTGTTTATAACAACACCTCGGTATTTTATACTGGTTCAATTACTAAGAGTAGTAACTCAAAATGGGAGTTGCAAAATAAACAGAGACTAGTTAAGGGTGGGGTGATGATGTGAGTTGGAAGTGATTCCAAGGTTGATAAGATCACCATTTCCCACTCCCTTTACCTTCGGGATTAGTGTTGAACCTAAAATAAAAGTTATTTGGTGTTTGCGTAAAGCATAATATGATTGGATCATGTTTATTGCAATACGGTTATTCATTTAAGTCAAGGATAATTGTTATTCTGTTTACATGAATAAAATCGTCTGAGGTAATACACCCAAGGTGAATGGTTTATTAAATCTCGATCGTAGTAATACACATGTTCATAATATTGAAGCCAAAAGATGCAAAGTTAATAATGATAGTGCAACTTATATGTGGCACTGCCGTTTAGGTCATATTGGTGTAAAGCGCATGAAGAAACTCCATGCTGATGGGCTTTTGGAATCACTTGATTACGAATCATTTGATGCTTGCGAACCATGCCTCGTGGGCAAGATGACTAAAACTCCGTTCTCCAGAACAATGGAGCAAGCAACTGACTTATTGGAAATAATACATACTGATGTATGCAATCCGATGAGTGTTGAGGCTCGCGGCGGGTATCGTTATTTTCTGATCTTCACGGATGATTTGAGTAGATATGGGTATATCTACTTGATGAAACATAAGTCTGAAACATTTGAAAAGTTCAAAGAATTTCAGAGTGAAGTGGAAAATCATCGTAACAAGAAAATAAAGTTCTGCGATCTGATCGTGGAGGAGAATATTTGAGTTACGAGTTTGGTCTTCATTTGAAACAATGCAGAATAGTTTCGCAACTCACGCCACCTGGAACACCACATCGTAATGGTGTGTCCGAACATCATAACCGTACTTTATTAGATATGGTGCAATCTATGATGTCTCTTACCGATTTCTCACTATCGTTTTGGGGTCATGCATTAGAGACAGCTGCATTCACGTTAAATAGGGCACCATCTAAATCCGTTGAGACGACACCATATGAATTGTGGTTTAGCAAGAAACCTAAGCTGTCATTTCTTATAGTTTGGGGCTATGATGCTTATGTGAAAAAGTTTCAACGTAATAAGCTCGAACCCAAATCGGAGAAATGCGTCTTCATAGGAAACCCAAAGGAAACTGTTGGGTACACCTTCTATCACAGATCCGAAGGCAAGATATTCGTTGCTAAGAATGGATCCTTTCTAGAGAAGAAGTTTCTCTCGAAAGAAGTGAGTGGGAGGAATGTAGAACTTGATGAGGTAATTGTACCTTCTCCCGAATTGGAAAGTAGTTCATCACAGAAATCAGTTCCATTGATTCCTACACCAATTAGTGAGGAAACTAATGATGATGATCATGAAACTTCTGTAAGTGCATCTAGTGACACCCCTAGTTGGTTTTGGAGTATTGACGACAAACCTGGTTGAGGGACTAATGTGTTTGTGAGAATTGCAGGATAACACAAGTAGTAGTCCCTCACTAATTCGGTTTACCTACCGGAGATGACCCTTAAAAATGTATGAAGACATTGAAGACAAAGGTGGTATGTGAAGGTATTCACATTGAAGACTATGACAAGAGAAGACATTGTGTGAAGACTATGGAGCGCGAAGACCTAGTTGTTTCATTGTTTCGTTTTCTTCTTTGTTGAGTCATAGGAACCACCGTACTATTAAGTGGGGTCCAAGTGAACAAGTCAGAATGAATGAAGTGATGCTTAACCAAAATCCTATGTCTTCGAGCAAAGACAATGAGAGAAAATCTTATCCAGAGCTGGATAAGTCAGCTTTGCTTGTAGCTCAAGTAAAGTTGTCGTGTGTGTTTGAAATCTGACCGTTGGAACACGTGTCAGTTCCTTAGTGACCCAGGGTCATTTCGGACAAATCAGGTCGGGTTGCCTAGTGGCTATAAATTGGTTGGCTGCTTAGAGTTAATGCACGGCTTTTGTTGTTTGAGAGCAACCCACCACGAAGCCTTTGAGAGAGAATCCTTGCGAGGACAAAGCCCTAAACACCCAGAGCCAAAGAGTGTTAGGCATCACTGAAGTCTTCCTGTCTGTGTGATCTGAAGACTTATTACACTTGAGGACTGTGAATCCTCCAGCCGGTTAGGCGTCGCGTTGTGAGCATCCAAGAGTCATTGTGGATCGCCGGTGAACGAAGTCTGTGAAGGTTTGTAAGTCTACCTTGAAGACTTACCAGAGTGATTGGGCGAGGACTGGGTGTCCTTAGCTCAAGTGGAATAAGGTGAAGACACGGTCTTCTGAGTTAAATCTCAGCCTCCCTAACCAGACGTATAGTTGTCACAGCAACTGGAACTGGTCCAACAAATCATTGTCTTCAATGAGCTACTGGTTCTATCCTTCCCATCTCTTTATTTGCAGTTGGTCCTTGTGAAGTCATTGCATGTCTGCATTATCTTCTGTCTTCACTGGGCGACTGCTTGTTCTGATTGGCTTCATACTATCTTCCATCCTGATCCATACTGCCTAGTTGCTATTAGTCTTTGTGCTTTCACTTCATTGAATACTTGACTATGGTTTGCCTAGTGTAGTCTACCTTCCGCTGTATGGTAATAGGTTTATTTCTATTGTTTGTCTTCGAAACTTCCATGTTTTGAAGACTTTCATAAAAATCGCCTATTCACCCCCCTCTAGTCGATCACTAGCACTTTCAGTTGGTATCAGAGCAAGGTACTCCCTTGTTCTGTGTGATTTGGTTTAACCACCTGAAGTTTTAGCTATGTCGACTGCATGGATAATCAAAGTCTCCGCTGCGTGCCCAGTCTTTGATGGAACTGAATATCCCTACTGGAAGAATAAGATACGCTTGCATCTTAAAGCCATTGATGTCGACCTCTGGTATGTCGTCAAGAATGGCGTCCCCAAGGCTGGTGAAGGTGTCACCGCTACTGATGTCAAGAAGTTCGTTCAACTGGATTCCACTACCAATAATATCATCTGTGGTCATCTGACCAAAGGACAGTATGGCCGTGTGAGTGCTCTGGAAACATCCAAGATAGTCTGGAACTGGCTCTCCAAGGTCAACGAAGGTGTCTCGACCCAGAGAGATCAAAGAATCAGTGTCCTTCACAACCTCTTCAACCGCTTCAAGAGAAACGACAATGAGAATGTTCAGCTCACGTTTGATCGACTCACTGACATCACAAATGAGCTTCAAGCTCTCGGCGCTACTGAGATCACCAAGCATGAAATCGTCAAGACACTCCTGAGATCACTTGACAGCTCATTTGACACCCTAGCCCTGATGATTCAAGAACGCCCTGACTTCAAGACACTCGATCCGTCTGACATACCTGAAAGGCTCAACACACATGAGTTTCAGCTTTCTGAGAAAAGAGACATCTACGGTCCCAACTATGGGCGAACTCGTGCTTTGAAGGCAAAAGTTGTTTCCTCATCTGAAGAAGAATCTGACTGCAGTTCTGATGATCCTGAAGACATTGGAAAGGAGCTTGCTATGCTTGTGAAGAAGTTCCAGAAATTCACCAAGAAGAAAGGCTTCAGAAAGTCCTCACGATCCAGCTCAAGGAATGATGAAGCTTCTGCTCATGACTACAAGAAGAGAACATGCCACAAGTGCAAGAAACCTGGTCACTACATCTCTGAGTGTCCGCAGTGGGACAATGAGAACAACAAGAAGAAGAAGAGCAAGGAATATGATTCTAACGACAAGAAAAATAAGAAATACTCAAAGTATTCTTCCAAGTCTTCCTCAAAGTCTTCATCACACAAGAAGAGCTCATCTGGCAAGGCTCGTGCGTTTGTTGGCAAGGAAATGGATTCAGAGGAGGAGTCTGCTTCTGAGGAGGCGGAGGTGGAGTCTGAGGAGGAGTCCGATTCTGGCGTTGCAAGTCTGGCTACAGCCTACGTTGCCAAGTCCATCTTCAACACTGAAGACAATGACTTCGTCACCGATGCCGATGCTAATGACAAGGACGACTCCGCTCCCACCTACTGCTTCATGGCACGCGGTGCCAAGGTAAACTCACGCACTACTCACTATCAAACATCCAGTGAAGACGACTCTGATTGTGGTTCCAAACCCAGCTACAAAACACTTGCTAAAATTGCAACTGAACAACAGAAAGCTATGGAACATATTCAAAAACTGTTAGACAAAAGTGATGACCTGTTAGACGCTGAAATGACTCGATCTCAGTCCTTAATTGAAGACATAAAAAATCTTCATGTTAAGTATGAGGAACTTGAAAGTCGTCATGAAACGCTCTCAACAACTCATGAAAAGCTTTCCTATGATTATCTTCAAAGGAAGCAAGATCTTGAGAAATTGAGAGCGTCTCATGAAGATCTTCAAAAGGAAAACGAGTCACTTCGCGCCAAACAGATCAGTTCCGCTCAGGAAGGATTTGAACCACCATGTCTTAAATGCATTGAGCGTGATAACGCTACTTCTGTTGCTGGATGTTCTACTGCTGCTACTGTTGCAATATCTTCAACTGTTGATGTGGTAACTAACCCCTATACTGAGGATGCCACTGCTATTGCTGATGAAAATGCTAGGTTGAAGACATTGCTTGAAACAGGGATGTACAAAAGTCTCAAAGGGCATCAGACACTATGTGATGTCCTCAAAAGGCAGATCCTGAACCGAAACCCTAGGAAAGAGGGTGTTGGGTTCGAAAGGAAAATGAATGCTGATGGCTCTTACTGGAAACCTGAGCAGTACCCCAAAACCACATGGGTTGCTGCAAAGGAACCTTCAGTGGATCCATCCACCCTATCTGGCTTCACTTGTACTAATACCATTGTCATTGATGAATCCTTTGATGCAAACTATAAACTGTTTAAGAATCAGAATGGTGAAGTGTTTGCCAGGTATATTGGTACTAACTGCAGGAATGGGCCACCTATGAAGAAAGTCTGGGTGCCGAAAAAGTGTCTGGAGAATCTTCCTGTGAATGTCGTCATGACACCACAAGTGAAGAAGACAAACCCCAGACCACAGGCTTCATATGGTCCAAAGGCTTCATACAGACAGAGGACTCACCTGAGTCGCACTAACGCAAATGTTTTGCAGGGAAACCATACTCAGGCCTATGAATATGAGCGTGTTTCATCAAACCGCCATGTTCATAAGACCAAGAACTACTCTGCTTATTCTTATGAGTACTATTGTCCACCTGCAAGACTATTTGCTAGGGCTCCAAAGCCAAAGTTCTCAGATGCTGCACTTAGACTCATTGCTTCGAAGCCACCCTTGAAGATGTGGGTGGCTAAGAAAGCTTAACTCTCTTTTGCAGGGAAGGGTCTCCAGCCGAAAATCAAATGCGTCTGAAGCTATTGCTGGGGACCTTAAACATCTTGTAGGGCGCAAGATCAAATGCCCAAATGGTCTTATTATGTATTTTGTTCCTGAGTCGCTTGCTACTTGCCCTATCAGTCCTAACCTCGATCTAAGCTTTCATAATCCACTTGCTCGTCAAATGTTTATGCTTCACAATTCTCTTCGTGAAGCCTATCCCCCTAACTGCACTGTAGGGTATGACACCAGCTGCTTCAGAATGGATTATTGATAGTGGATGTACTAATCACATGACTGGCAAGCGAAGTCTTCTCATGGACTCAACCTTACGTCCATCTGACAAGAGTCACATCACATTTGCTGATACTGGTAAAAGCAAGGTATTGGGTCTAGGTAGAGTTGCAATCTCAAGGGATCAGCACATGGATAAAGTGATGCTTGTTGAATCCCTTGGTTTCAACTTAATGTCTGTCTCAATGCTTTGCGATTTGAATATGATTGTGATGTTTGGAAAATATCGTTGCCTTGTTCTAATGGAATCTGACAAGTCTCTAGTCTTTGAAGGGTATCGGAAAGATGATTTGTACATGGTAGATTTCTCAGCAGGACCACAGCTTGCCGTATGTCTTCTTGCAAAAGCTTCAGAATGCTGGCTCTGGCATCGGAGGCTAGGGCATGCTGGCATGAGGAACTTGCATACTCTTGCAAAGAAGAAGCACGTCATAGGCATCGAGGGCGTCAAGTTCAAGAAGGATCACTTATGCGGTGCCTGCGAAGCAGGAAAGATGACGAGGGCCAAGCATCCCTCGAAGACAATCATGACAACGACTCAACCCTTCGAACTGCTACACATGGACCTCTTCGGTCCCACTCACTACTCAACTCTTACTACTACTGCTTGTCTCTATGGCTTCGTCATTGTTGATGATTATTCAAGATATACATGGGTGCATATAATCCTCTACAAGACTGAAGTGCAGGATGTCTTCAGACGCTTCGCCAATCGAGCCATGAACAACTATGGCGTCAAGATCAAGCACATCAGAAGTGACAATGGCACTGAATTCAAGAACACCGGCCTCGACACTTATCTTGATACTTTGGGCATCACTCATGAGTTCTCAGCTCCGTACACGCCGCAGCAGAATGGCATCATGGAACGCAAGAACAGAACACTCATTGAGATGGCCCGGACGATGCTCGATGAATACAAGACTCCAAGGAAGTTCTGGCCTGAAGCCATTGATACTGCATGCCATGTCATCAACCGTGTTTATCTTCACATTCTTATGAACAAAACATCCTATGAGCTCCTCACTGGTAAGAAGCCAAACGTCAGTTACTTCAGAGTATTTGGTGCCAGGTGCTGGATCAAGGATCCACATCACACTTCAAAATTTGCACCGAAAGCACATGAAGGTTTTATGATTGGTTACAGAAAGGATTCGCACTCCTACAGAGTCTTCAACCTCTTTCACTATAAAGTGGTTGAAACTGTGGATGTGCGGTTCGATGAGACTAACGGCTCACAAAGAGAGCACCTGCCAAATGTGCTAGATGAAGTTCCATCCAGTGAATCCATCAAGCTTATGGGAACTGGAGAAATCATACCGTCTGAAGCACAGCCTGAAGAGGAACTCATCATCTCTGCACCTGATCAACCTGAAGACAATACTCAGCCTGAAGACAATCCTTCTAATGATGACAATGATCAGAAAGAGCAAAATCTTCGTCCTGTTCATCCTCGTGTTGCAAATGAAGTACAGATTGAGAAAATAATTGATAGCATCAATGCACCTGGTCCACTCACTCGTTCAAGGGTAACACAACTAGCAAATTTCTGTGGGCACTTCGCATTCGTCTCAATATCTGAACCCAAGAAAGTTGATGAAGCCTTCATGGAACCTGAATGGATTCAAGCTATGCAAGAAGAGCTTCAACAGTTTGAGCTGAATAATGTATGGGAACTGGTCAAGCGTCATGATCCTCGTAAACACAATATCATAGGCACTAAATGGATATATCGCAACAAGCAAGATGAGCATGGTCAAGTTGTCAGAAACAAGGCTCGTCTCGTTGCTCAAGGATACACTCAAGTTGAAGGAATTGACTTCGATGAAACATTTGCTCCTGTGGCTAGGCTTGAAGCCATACGCATACTGCTAGCCTATGCAAATCATCATAACATCCTTTGTATCAAATGGATGTGAAGAGTGCTTTCTCAATGGCAAGATTGAAGAAGAAGTGTATGTTGCACAACCGCCTGGCTTTGAAGATCCAAAACATCCTGACATGGTTTACAAGCTCAACAAGGCACTGTATGGCCTCAAACAAGCCCCTCGTGCTTGGTATGACACACTCAAGGACTTCCTGAAGAGCAAAGGCTTCAAACCTGGTTCCCTGGATCCCACGCTCTTCACGAAGACATATGATGGTGAACTGTTTGTGTGCCAAATATATGTGGATGACATTATCTTCGGCTGCACTAATCAGAAATACAGTGATGAGTTTGGATACATGATGCAAGAGCAATATCAGATGTCCATGATGGGTGAGCTGAAGTTCTTCCTTGGTCTTCAAATACGACAGCAACGCAACGGCATCTTCATATCTCAAGAGAAATACCTCAAGGATTGCCTGAAGAAGTTTGGAATGCAAGACTGCAAAGGTTACACGACGCCAATGCCTACCAAGAGTCATCTAGATTCTGACGCCAATGGTAAAGAGTTCGATCAAAAGGTATACCGCTCCATGATTGGTTCCTTGCTTTACTTATGTGCATCTAGGCCAGATATCATGCTTAGTGTTTGCATGTGTGCCCGATTCCAAGCGGCACCAAAGGAATCGCATCACTTAGCTGTGAAGCGAATTCTTCGATATTTGGCTCACACCCCAACACTAGGATTATGGTATCCAAAGGGCTCAGAGTTTGATCTAGTTGGATTCTCGGATGCTGATTATGCTGGTGACAAGGTGGATCGCAAGTCTACATCAGGCACATGTCACTTTCTGGGACGATCACTTGTGTGTTGGTCTTCAAAGAAGCAGAACTGTGTATCTCTCTCCACTGCTGAATCTGAATACATTGCTGCTGGATCTTGCTGCGCTCAGCTTCTATGGATGAAGCAAACACTCAAAGACTATGGCATTCATCTGAAGCAAGTGCCACTCTACTGCGACAATGAAAGCGCCATCAAGATCGCCAACAACCCAGTTCAGCACTCGAAGACAAAGCACATTCAGATCCGTCATCACTTTCTCAGAGATCATGTCATGAAGGAAGATATTGATATCATTCACGTCAACACTGAAGAGCAACTGGCAGATATCTTCACAAAGCCCTTGGATGAGAAAAGGTTTTGCAAGTTGCGGTGTGAGCTAAATATCTTGGAATCCTCAAATGTCCTGTGATCATGCACACATCCTAACACTTATGCATGTTGATGACTTAGATGTGCAAACACACGAAGTAACGTATATCTTCAACAAATGAAGACTTACACTCTAAGTGTGAATGCATTAACGCGGAATTTGACTTTGGAGCGCCACGATAATTGTGCGCCGTGTCTGGGTCTAATACTTCCCATACGGTGGGTAACGCCACCACCAAACTTGTGTTTGGAATACTTTCTGTTGGCGTTACATTTGCAAAGTCTTCGCATTTTGTTTGTCTTCAATGTTAACATGTCTTCATGTTTATCTTCAATGTACTGATTTGGTTTCTGTCCTCTACAGCATTCACTTATAGCTATGTCTTCTAGTTGAATCTTTTGAACTAAGTGAACGTGACCGGACCCTGACCTTTCTATGCTCCCATCTTAAGTCTATCTATCCAAATCATATGCATTCTATTGAAACTATCGAATGTCTTTGCTGCGTCCTTGTCAGTAGAAGATACAGAGATAAACATTAACTATGTTTTAAATGCTCAATCCTTTTTACCTGAAACCCGGAGAAGCGTGAACGACCACCTGACAATCCAGGCGTGTGCGGGAACGTGTAACAACCTCCTATGTGTTGCATGATCGCCATGTGTCCTTCAGATGTGAACCGCCAGGGGCACCTGCGTAATAACACTGTGTCGCCCCTGTCCATATAAATACACGCCTCACCCCAGTCATTATCTCTTCTTCCACTCTCGCACAAACCCTAGCGCCACCTCTAGCCCTCGACGACGCCGGCGACGAAGCGCTTAGCTACCGCGACCTCACCGATGCCGTCATCACGCCGGCCGCGGACATCGTCTTCTCCGCCGTCGCCGTAGGTGTCCTCCATCGCCAAGTTAGGGCACGAAAGATCGAACTGCTCGGCCTCCTCTCCCACTCCGTCTAGCAGTTCCTCGTGTGGTAAATAAAACCTCTTTTTACAGTCCTTTTGATCCGATAGATTCATCCTTTTCAACCACAAGTGGTTTCTGTTGCTACAAAGTTGGATCTATCTGTTCTGCATCTCATAGCATGTCTAGTATGTTCACTTATGCTTCACAAAGTAGTTAGATTCCTCACTTGTACTTATTCGTGGATTCGTACAAATCTGGAACCAACTCTCTACATATGAGTGAATGTCTTTGCACTATGAGGTCAATGTCTTCTAAACTGATTTATCTTCAAAATCTTCTGAGAATGCATATGACCTCTTCCCCTTCCCTCGCATCTCTAATGCTGTCACAGGTACATGTCCGTGGGAGAATCCCTTGGTTCTCATAGTCTGCATTCATTTGCAGAGTTCTTACAGCGTCACATAAATTCTCCTGAAGCCAGTTCCTGTCTGACCAGTAGACGGAAGACTTCGACAGTGTTGAAGCCTTTCAGTCTAAACTTCATGACAACTCAAAAATCAGTCAGGAAGGGCGGCAGACAACGCCGTGGAAACACTGCTAAGGACCTGCCACCGGATCTCTATGAGTTATACAAGTCAGATCCAGAAGAAACCTATGGAGAACGCAAGAACCGAATCCAATGGATTCGAAGACATTGGGCAGAGGAATGGTTCAAGTACAGATTCGTCACCAAGGAGTATGCTGAGAAGAATGCCTTAAAGGGCCCCTGGGGAGATATAATATACAAAGGTCTTTAGCCCAAGTCGAAGTCCGAAGCTATTGCTCAAGTCTTCTACCCCTGCATGATTCGTGGACCTTAGCCTACTAATGTCGACCCATCTTCTCTGTTATGGTGTCTTGAAGATAATCTATTCAAGCGCAACTATCAGGCTGCAAATAACTCAGCCAAGGAAAACAAGAAGTCTTTGGGATTAGACTTCAACCCAGGCCCCTCTGCACCACGAGCTGACGGCACACGCGAAGCTGAACCCAATCTTATTGGGCCCTTCTACAACTTAGAAGGTCTCATCACTCACATTCAGGTTCAAGGGGCAGTCGTGGACCACTCTGCAGATGACACTGATTTTGATGAAGCACCTGCACCACCGAAGCCTGTGAAGCAAAAGAAACCAAAGGCTTCAAAGCCCTCCTCTGCACCAAAGGTCTCACGGGCGAAGCCTCTGGCCACTGCACCTCCTGAAGCCAGTGTGCAGTCTGAAGATCTCTCACGCATCTCCAAGTCTGACAAGTTGAAAAAGCCCATGCAACCCACTGGTCAAGCACTGACCCCTGCTGCTGTTTTGAGAAACGAGAATGACGCCATTGATCTGTGTAACGACGACGATCTTGGCGATGATGCTCTTGAGCAATTGATAAAGAGCAAGCAAGAGGCAGAAATCTTCAATGATCTTCCCCTCTTTGATGTGGAAATCTTGTACAAGTTTATTGATGAATGGTTCGACAGCCCAGACCTCAGTTTTAATGATCTTCAGCTTCCAATTGGCCTCAGCGTCTCCTTCCATGGAGCCATTGCTCCTGAGCTGGCTCTTGCACAGAAGATTGTTGAGCTGAAGCACAAGATTGATTATGAAAAGGCTCAGTTCAAGAAGCACATGGCCAAGCTCAATGTTGAAGACATTCAAAACTTCAAGGTCATGATGCATGAGCTCAAGGAGGCATTCCACAAGAAACGAGAAGAAGCAAAAGGTTCTCGTGAGCGCATGAAGAATCTTGCTGCCAAATGTGTTCAAGGCTACAATGAAGCTGAAAAGCGCAAGGCTTTGGGGCGACCAGGCATCGACCCCAGAATGGCTGCCAAGAAGAAGAAGAAACCAGCTGTGGCCAAACCAGAAGCATCAAGGCAGGAAGAACCTCGCATTGTCTTCCCAGCCAGTATGACAGGCTCGAAGCCTAAGGTCCCCACAGTGGCTTCAGAATTCAAGAAAACTAGAGCAGCTGAAGCCGAAGCCAGAAAGCGCAAGACCAAAGCCACCACTGATGATGCTCCCCCAACCAAGAAAAGGAAAACAAAGAAGAGAGACCGGGCTGCTTCCACAGAGCCCCTTCTTATCGAGCCGATTTCAGTTGCTCGTCCTTCCTCTGCACATCGAGAACGTCGTCTGGTAGTTCATGAGCCTGCTTCCACAGAGGCTCCTGAAGCTGAAGAGAATCCAACTGTTGACCCCACCACAGCTGAAGACATTGGTCCTCACGACAATGTTGAAGATGATGAAGTCCTTCCTCAGATCGAGCACAATTTGGTATCATCGCCTGTTCTCACGAACAGCGAACTCATCAGCATTGGTCGTCCATTGACGCCAATTGCTCAGGATGACTCATGGGCTGATCACCCTCAAGAATCCCCTCGTGCTGAAGAAACACCAGTCACTCCCCCACCACAGGTCACCACTCCAGTGATTGACAGTGAACACTTTGAGGCCCAACCAACTCCATCTCCACAGGCGTCGCCAGCATTTCGCAGGCTTTGCAAAGGACCAAGGCCACAGGTCACATTGTCAAGTGTTCCAGAAAGAGAAGAGCGCCAATCCGTTTCACGCGAAGTCTTTCCTGAAGCCTCTCCTACTGTGAACATCCCTGAATCTGAAGCCAAAACGGCTGAAGATATTCCGGCTGCATCAGCCGATGACCATGAAGAAGAACCAAGAGAAGAAGAATGTTTTGGTACACCCCCGTCCAACCCTGAAGTTGTTCTCGAGGAGAACGTGTCCGACCCTCCAGCTCCTGAAGTGGAGGTTACAAATACTGAGGCGGCCACCAACATCAACACTGAAGCCAATG
This sequence comes from Triticum aestivum, assembly GCF_018294505.1. NCBI lineage: Eukaryota > Viridiplantae > Streptophyta > Magnoliopsida > Poales > Poaceae > Triticum > Triticum aestivum. Next base: position 623,237,918 of record NC_057806.1, on the reverse strand, counting down.
ACGTTGTCATGGCTGAAGCTAATGTGGCGCCTGAAGCTAATGTGGTGCCAGAAGTGAATGCACCTAAAGCCAATGCAGCACCCGAAGCAAATCTGCTGCCTGAAGCCAATGCCTCTGCTCATGTACCTCCTCCAAGGCCACACACCATCGAGCAAGCATATAATCGTGGACAGCTTGTTACCGTCCGCTGGCCAATCCTGGTTCCTCTGTCTGCTCCCGGACCTCGGTTTGCCTATCATGTGGAGCACAGGTCTTAGGTCCAGAAGCCAAAGCCAAGGCTACCACGGTTTCCAGGTACTGCAACTTCACCAGGATCATTTAATCTGAATGGATTCAAGGCACACAACACATTCTTCGACAGTGACAAGAACCCCTACACAAGGCCAAGAATCTCTTCGGACCGATTCTGGAGTTATCAGCAGCGAAGCTATTATTCATGCATCTTGTACAATCAGGGACGCATCTTCCCTCATATGCATCTTGATTGTGAAGCCATTGCTGGACTGCCATGCCTTGAAGAAGCCCTTGACTGCTTCCGTGATGCGGGTCTGCTCAACTTTGTGACTGCAAGGAACACTGGAATGAAGAACTTCTGCTTCAATTCTATGCTACCCTCCACATTCGTGGATACAACAGGGATCCGAAGACTTGGATCCTTGAGTGGATGACAGGAGATGTTCATCATGAAGCTAAAGCTCAAGACATCATTGAGCTCACAGCCCTGCCCACTCCTGGCGAATATTATGAACCAGGTTGTCAACAACACCAGAATGCTTTGGATAGCATTTTCCAGAAGCCAGAACCCAACATGAGCCAAATGCTGAGCATGATGAAGCCTTTGCCCACGACGCTGAATACCCAACCGAATTCTTTGTTGAAGACCTAGAGTATCTGCCCCGCACCATTTACCATATCATCAGAAAAACTCTATGGCCTGTCAAAGGACATTCATCTGCAGCGAAGCTTGAAGGAGAAATGAACACTTTGGTTTTCTATATCTTCAATGGCATAAGCTTCAATGCTCAAGACTTCTTCATCAGGCAGTTGGCTGCATCTGGCTCCGACATTTTTGGTCTGAAGTTCTATGCTCCATGGGTAATGCGCCTTATCAAGCTTCACTCTGCCTTCAACTATCAGCCGTCTGCGCGCAATCATCTTGTATTCTTGCCAGAGGTTGATCTGTCTGTTGAAGCTATTTACCCAGAGCCTGCTAAGGATCCAATCTATCTTCACAATGTTGATCGTCAAAGCTTCACCCAGCCCATTGAAGGAGTTCAGGCAGTCTCTCGTGTTTATCCCTTGGCTGGTAACACACGTGCCCCTCGCGCCCAAACTGAAGCCACTGGAAGCACCATTGCCCAAAGGCCTCGGAAGCGATCTCGTGTTCTCAATGACCGAGAGCTTCTCGTCGCGCTACATCAGAAACAGGATAAGCATCATGACTGGCTTAAGCGTCAGATGCAAAGCCTCTTGGTGGACGTCAATCGCATTCGCAATCTTGCCACCAAGAATGCCTTTGTTACACATGAAACCTGTCGGAGGTCTTGGAAGAGTTTGACTTTGCTCACTACTGAAGAAGATCTTCAAGACGATGGCTTCACAGAAAGATTCAAGTTTGACTCCACTCCTCCAAGGAATGCTCACTTGCGTCGGACTCCCTCCCTTGAAGACTCTGACTATTCTTCCTCAGCTGCCACGGTGAATGCCAGAGTTATCGATGATCAAGATGATGCCACTTCACCACCTCCACCTTCAGCGCGTCTCGACACTGCACCAAGTTCTTCTGCACCACCGGACCTCAACGACGACCCTGCTGCTTCGCCTGCACCTCATGGGAACGAGTAGAAGCTCTATGTCTTCAAACCTTTTTGGTCATTACTGACAAAAGGGGGAGAAGCATATGAGTTGATAGTCTTCAAGCGGGTCCATATGGGTGGTTGCTTTACTTTTTGCTACTTTTGCCAAGTGCTTACAACTCTCGCTTTTGAAACATTTGGTTCGTTTTGAGTTGTAACACTTAAACTTGATGGTCGTCTGCTACCTTTTTCGACACTATGTGATGCGATGATAAATTCCGCATGTGCGACGATAAATTCCGCACGAAGTCATTTTGCAGACGTCCATTTTTCATTATGCATGTCATTATCTTCATTATATCATTTCATGCATGATGAATTGTCTTCATAAGTAGAAGAGGAGCTCCGCAAGTACAACCTGCCATGTGCATTTGCATTCAAAAGCAAAATACTTATATGCACATCTTCAGGGGGAGCCTTTCTGCTACTTACGAAGACAATACTTAAATCCTTTACAATTTCACATACTTTTATCCCCGTTGAAAACTTCAACCAGTTTGTCATCAATCACCAAAAAGGGGGAGATTGTAAGTGCATCTAGTGCCACCCCTAGTTGGTTTTGGAGTATTGACGACAAACCTGGTTGAGGGACTAATGTGTTTGTGAGAATTGCAGGATAACACAGGTAGAAGTCCCTCATTGATTCGGTTTTCCTACCGGAGATGACCCCTAAAAATGTATGAAGACATTGAAGTCAAAGGTGGTATGTGAAGACATTCACATTGAAGACTATGACAAGAGAAGACATCGCGTGAAGACTATGGAGCGCGAAGACTTAGTTGTTTCGTCGTTCTTTTTCTTCTTTGTTGAGTCATAGGAACCACCGTACTGTTAAGTGGGGTCCAAGTGAACCAGTCAGAATGACTGAAGTGATGCTTAACCAAAATCCTATGTCTTCGAGCGAAGACAATGAGAGCAAATCTTATCCAGAGCTGGATAAGTCAGCTTTGCTTGTAGCTCAAGTAAAGTTGTCGTGTGTGTTTGAAATCTGACCGTTGGAACACGTGTCAGTTCCTTAGTGACCCAGGGTCATTTCGGACAAATCAGGTCGGGTTGCCTAGTGGCTATAAATAGCCCACCCCCTACACCATAAATTGGTTGGCTGCTCAGAGTTAGTACACGGCTTTTGTCGTTTGAGAGCAACCCACCTCGAAGCCTTTGAGAGAGAAATCCTTGCGAGGACAAAGCCCTAAACACCCAGAGCCAAAGAGTGTTAGGCATCACTTAAGTCTTCTTGTCTGTGTGATCTGAAGACTTATTACACTTGAGGACTGTGAATCCTCCAGCCGGTTAGGCGTCGCGTTCTGAGCATCCAAGAGTCATTGTGGATCGCCGGTGAACGAAGTCTGTGAAGGTTTGGAAGTCTACCTTGAAGACTTACCAGAGTGATTGGGCGAGGACTGGGTGTCCTTAGCTCAAGGGGAATAAGGTGAAGACGCGGTCTTCTGAGTTGAATCTCAGCCTCCCTAACCAGACGTACAGTTGTCACAGCAACTAGAACTGGTCCAAAAAATCATTGTCTTCAACGAGCCACTATTTATATCCTTCCCATCTCTTTATTTGCAGTTGGTCCTTGTGAAGTCATTGCCTGTTTGCATTATCTTTTGTCTTCACTGAGCGACTGCTTGTTCTGATTGGCTTCATACTATCTTCCATCCTGATCCATACTGCCTAGTTGCTATTAGTCTTTGTGCTTTCACTTCATTGAATGCTTGACTATGGCTTGCCTAGTGTAGTCTACCTTCCGTTGTATGGTAATAGGTTTATTTCTGTTGTTTGTCTTCGAAACTTCCATGTTTTGAAGACTTCCATAAAAATCGCCTATTCACCCCCCCCCCCTCTAGTCGATCACTAGCACTTTCAACTTCAGATCAAGTTACTACCGAACCTCATAGGTCAACCAGGGTACGGTCCGCACCAGAGTGGTACGGTAACCCTGTTCTGGAAGTCATGACCATGAAGAACCTACGAACTATGAGGAAGCGATGATGAGCCCAGATTCCGCAAAATGGCTTGAGGCCATTGATACGTCTCCAACGTATCTATAATTTTTGATTGCTCCATGCTATATTATCTACTGTTTTGGACATTATTGGGCTTTATTATCCACTTTTATATTATTTTTGGGACTAACCTATTAACCGGAGGCCCAACCCAGAATTGTTGTTTTTTTTGCCTGTTTTAGGGTTTCGAAGAAAAGGAATATCAAACGGAGTCCAAACAGAATGAAACCTTCGGGAACATGATTTTCTCAACGAACAAGACCCGGGAGACTTGGACCCTACGTCAAGAAAGAAAAGAGGAGGCCACGAGGTAGGGGGCGTGCCTACCCCCCAGGCGCGCCCTCCACCCTCGTGGGCCCCCTGTTGCTCCACCGACGTACTCCTTCTTCCTATATATACCTATGTACCCCCAAACGATCAGATACGGAGCCAAAAACCTAATTCCACCGCCGCAACTTTCTGTATCCACGAGATCCCATCTTGGGGCCTGTTCTGGAGCTCCGTTGGAGGGGGCATCGATCACGGAGGGCTTCTACATCAACACCATAGCCCCTCCGATGAAGTGTGAGTAGTTTACCTCAGACCTACGGGTCCATAGTTAGTAGCTAGATGGCTTCTTCTCTCTTTTTGGAACTCAATACAATATTCTCCCCCTCTCTTGTGGAGAACTATTCGATGTAATCTTGTTTTTGCGGTGTGTTTGTTGAGACCGATGAATTGTGGGTTTATGATCAAGTCTATCTATGAACAATATTTGAATCTTCTCTTAATTCTTTTATGTATGATTGGTTATCTTTGCAAGTCTCTTTGAATTATCAGTTTGGTTTGGCCTACTAGATTGATCTTTCTTGCAATGGGAGAAGTACTTAGCTTTGGGTTCAATCTTGCGGTGTCCTTTCCCAGTGACAGTAGGGGCAGCAAGGCACGTATTGTATTGTTGCCATCGAGGATAACAAGATGGGGTTTTCTTCATATTGCATGAGTCTATCCCTCTACATCCTGTCATCTTGGCTAAGGCGTTACTCTATTTTTAACTTAATACTCTAGATGCATGCTGGATAGCGGTCGATGAGTGGAGTAATAATAGTAGATGGAGGCAGGAGTCGGTCTACTTGTCTCGAATGTGATGCCTATATACATGATCATACCTAGATATTCTCATAACTATGCTCAATTCTGTCAATTCCTCAACAGTAATTTGTTCACCCACCGTAGAATACTTATGCTCTCGAGAGAAGCCACTAGTGAAACCTATGGCCCCGAGTCTATCTTTATCATATTGATCTCCTACTACTTAGTTATTTCCTTTGCTATTTACTTTGCCTTTATTTTACTTTGCATCTTTTATCATAAAATACCAAAAATATTATCTTATCATATCTATCAGATCTCACTCTCGTAAGTGGCCTTATAGGGATTGACAACCCCTATTTGCGTTGGTTGCGAGGATTTATTTGTTTTGTGCAGGTATGAGGGACTCGCGCGTAGCCTCCTACTGGATTGATACCTTGGTTCTCAAAAACTGAGGGAAATACTTACACTACTTTGCTGCATCATCCCTTCCTCTTCGGGGAAAACCAACGTAGTGCTCAAGAGGTAGCAAGAAGGATTTCTGGCGCTGTTGCCGGGGAGGTCTACGCAAAAGTCAACATACCAAGTACCCATCACATACCCTTATCTCCCGCATTACATTATTTGCCATTTGCCTCTCGTTTTCCTTTCCCCCACTTCACCCTTGTCGTTTTATTCGCCCTCTCTCTCTCTCTATCCTCCCTCTCTTTCTCTATTTGCCTCTTTTTGCCCGCTCGCTTTCTGTTTGCTTGTGTGTTAGTTTGCTTGCTTGCCGTTATGGCTAGTCCCTTATCTTCTCCGTTGTCTCCTGAGAATGAAATTCTAAATTTTAAGCAAAGGGAGGGAGAAAATCTAAAAGATGCTTGGTATAGAATTTGCAATGCTCAAAATAGATCTACTAGGAATTCTTGACAAGATTTGCAATGAGTACATAGCCTTGACAAGATTTTGAAGTAGTTCAAAATGGAACAGTCAAAGAAGGAGTTATTGCCTGTGTTGCAAGGTGTAAAGTTGAGTAAAGACTCAAACCCCTACCACGGCAGAAAATAGAAAGAGAATGAAAAGTCATTCCCTATGCCTCAGTCATAGGTTCTATAAAATATGCTATGTTGTGTACCAGACCTATTGTATACCTTAGCATGATTTTGGCAAGGGAGTACAATAGTGATCTTGGAGCAGATCACTGGACAACAGTCAAAATTATCCTTAGAGGACTAAGGAAATATTTCTCGGTTATGGAGGTGATAAAAGAGTTCATCATAAAGAGTTACGTTGATGCAAGCTTTTGACACCGATCTAGATGACTCTAAATCTCGATCTAGATACATATTGAAAGTGGGAGCAATTAGCTAGAGTAGCTCTATGCAAAGCATTGTAGACATAGAAAATTTGCAAAATACATACGGCTCTGAATGTGGCAGACCCGTTGACTAAATTTCTCTCACAAGCAAAACATGATCACTCTTTGGGTGTTAATCACATAGTGATGTGAACTAGATTATTGACTCTAGTAAACCCTTTGGGTGTTAGTCACATGGAGATGTGAACTAATCACATAAAGATGTGAACTATTGGTGTTAAATCACATGGCGATGTGAGCTAGATTATTGACTCTAGTGCAAGTGGGAGACTAAAGGAAATATGCCCTAGAGGCAATAATAAAATTATTGTTTATTTCCTTATTTCATGATAAATGTTTATTATTCATGCTAGAATTGTATTAACCGGAAACTTAGTACATGTGTGAATACATAGACAAAACAAAGTGTCCCTAGTATGCCTCTACTTGACTAGTTCGTTTATCAAAGATGGTTATGTTTCCTAACCATAGACATGTCTTGTCATTTGATGAACGAGATCACATCATTAGGAGAATGATGTGATGGACAAGACCCATTCTTTAGCTTAGCATTATGATCGTTATAGTTTCATTGCTACTGCTTTCTTCATGACTTATGCATGTTCCTTGGACTATGAGATTATGCAACTCCCGAATACCGGAGGAATACCTTGTGTGCTATCAAACGTCACAACGTAACTGGGTGATTATAAAGATGCTCTACAGGTGTCTCCGATGGTGTTTGTTGAGTTGGCATAGATCGAGATTAGGATTTGTCACTCGGTGTATCGGAGAGGTATCTCTGGGCCTCAATGCACATCATTATAAGCCTTGCAAGCATTGTGACTAATGAGTTAGTTGCAGGATGATGCATTACGGAACGGGTAAAGAGACTTTCCGGTAGCGAGATTGAACTAGGTATTGAGATACCGACGATCGAATCTCGGGCAAGTAACATACCGATGACAAAGGGAACAACGTATGTTGTTATGCGGTTTGACCGATAAATATCTTCATAGAATATGTAGAAACCAATATAAGCATCCAGGTTCCGCTATTGGTTATTGACTGGAGATGAGTCTCGATCATGTCTACATAGTTGTCGAACCCGTAGGGTCCGCACACTTAATGTTTTGTGATGATTTGTATTATGAGTTATGTGATTTGATGACCGAAGTTTGTTTGGAGTCCCGGATGAGATCGGGGACATGACGAGGAGTCTCGAAATGGTTGAGACATGAAGATCGATATATTGGAAGGCTATATTCGGACATCGGAAAGGTTCCGAGTGATTCGGGTATTTTTCGGAGTACCGGAGAGTTACGGGAATTCGTATTGGGCCTTAATGGGCCATACGGGAAAGGAGAGAAAGGCCTCAAGGGTGGTCGCACCCCTTCCCCATGGACTCGTCCGAATTGGACTAGGGAAAGGGGGCGCCCCCTTCCTTCCTTCTCCTTCTCCCTTCCCTTTTTCCTATTCCATGTGGGAGGTGGAATCCTACTAGGACTAGGGAGTCCTAGTAGGACTCCACACTTTGGGCGCGCCCTATGAGGGCCGGCCTCCTCCTCCATCCATCCTTTATATACATGGCTAGGGGGCACCCCATAGACACACAAGTTGATCATTGATCTTTAGCCGTGTGCGGTGCCCTCCTCCACCATAATCCACCTCGGTAATATCGTAGTGGTGCTTAGACGAAGCCCTGTTCCGGTAGCAACATTATCATCGTCATCACGCCGGCGTGCTGACGAAGCTCTCCCTCAAAGCTCTACTGGATCGTGAGTTCGCGGGACGTCATCGAGCCGAAAGTGTGCAGATCACGGAGGTGTCGTATCTTCGGTACTAGATCGGTCGATCATGGAGACGTACGACTACATCAACCACGTTGTCATAACGCTTCCGCTAACGGTCTATGAGGGTACATAGACGATACTCTCCCCTCTCATTGCTATGCATCACCATGATCTTGTGTGTGCGTAGGATTTTTTTTGAAATTACTGCGTTCCCCAACATTCGCCTCCTCCCTGGTTATAATATATCTCCTTTTTGCCTGAAAGTCAAAGAAACCAGGAGCAGGGAGAGCAACATGGACAGTGCGACGCCTGTCAAAGATTAGTCGGTATTGGAGGAACTGTTTGTTCCTCTCAATAAACTGATGACGAACGGGTTGCGTCATGTATGAGTTCATTACAGTACCTCAAGAAAATTAGCTAGGGGCAACTCCATATCATTTCCATGTATGGGTACCTCAAGAAAATTAGCTAAACGGGTTGCGTAAATTCCACCAAACAAATCTCCATTAATATTGTTATTATGCAACCTATGTGCAACAATAGCCCCCAAGTTATATTGTCTATCTCCTAATACAGCACTCTTGAGAACATTAAGATCCAGAACACACATATGACATGCCTAATCCTTACCGTTTATGCATCTACCTATAAAGAGAGCAAAATAATGTATGGCAGGAAAATGAATGCTCCATATGGTAGCTTGTGTTATTTCTCTAGATTCCCCCATAGTGATACTAGCAAGAAATTCTTTAAATTCAGATTTGCGAGGTTCACTAACACTACCCCACTGAGGGAGTTTACAAGCAGTATTAAAATCTTCTAAGTCCATGGTATAAGATTTATCATAAAGATCAAATAGGACAGTGTGAGAATTGTGTGATGATGTAAATTTAAACCTTCTCACAAAGGAATCAGTTAGGTAGTGGTACTGGGGGCACTTATCTGACACGAAGCCCTCAAGTTCAGCGTTACGCACATATGCTTCAAATTCCTCCTTAATTCCTGCTTGGACCATGAAATTTTCTGACGGCTATTCACAAGGCCGCACTTGAGCTTCTCTTGGTAGTTCATAGTCTGGCTCACGTATTGCGGGCCTGGGTCCTTGCTTCTTTGAAGAACCACCTTGGTACATTTTCCTAAACATATTTCTCCCTCTGAAAAAAAAATCTGAAATTCTTAGTGACTCAAAAATAAAAGTGAACCAAACTCAACAAGATTGATAGCAACTACTCCTACAAGTGCATAGAGGCCATATCATGCATTAAAACTACTTTTAACCATATAAATTTGACATGCAAACTCAAGAACAGGGTCACCTAAGTAGCAAAAATTTGCAATAAATAAAGCACTAGAACAAAAACTAGTTGGGCCAATGGAGGAGTCACATACCAAAGAACAATCCCCCAAAGCAGTTTTGTGAATGGAACTTTGAGCAACGAGATCAAAAATGGCAGCAAGAAGAGCTAGAACACGGGTTTGAGCTGGTGGATGATTTTTTCTGAAGAAAGACGAAGTGTGTGGGTGCAAGAATAAGTGGAGGGGACCCACGTGGGGTCCACGAGGCAGGGGGCGCGCCCTCCACCCTCGTGGGAACACGGTGGGCCCCCCGATGTGTTCTGAGTGCCAATAATTCTTAAATATTCTGGAAAAAATAATATTTCATTTTATTTGGCAGCAAGAAGAGCTAGAACACGGTGGCATTTGGAGAACTTTTATTGTCGGGGTATTTTTTATTGCCAGGATAATTCAGAAACTAGGCGGAAAATACTATTTTCACTTTATTTAATATAAATAACAGAAAGTAAAAAGAGGGTATAGAAGATTGTGCTTTCTAACTTCATCCATCTCATGCTCATCAAAAGGAATCCACTAACAAGGTTGATCAAGTCTTGTTAATAAACTCTTTCCGAATTGCATGAAACCGGAGAATTTTTGAATAACACTAGGTTACCTCAACGAGGATATGTTCATCCCCAACAATAAGAATATCATATTTCTTCTTGACAGTAGGAAGAGGAAATTCAAAACCTCCAATGGTAATTGTTGAGATTTTTCCAATAGAATTGAGAGGTTGTTTCCTCGGAAAGTGTACCGTATGCTCATTACCATTAACATGAAAAGTGACATTGCCTTTGTTGCAATCAATAACAACCCCTGCAGTATTCAAAAAGGGTCTACCAAGGATAATCGACATACTATCGTCCTCGGGGATATCAAGAATAACAAAGTCCGTTAAAATAGTAATGTTTGCGACCACAACAGGCACATCTTCACAAATACCTATAGGTATAGCAGTTGATTTATCAGCCATTTGCAAAGATATTTCAGTAGGTGTCAACTTATTCAAATCAAGTCTATGATATAAAGAGAGAGTCATAACACTAACACCGGCTCCAAGATCACATAAAGAAGTTTTAACATAGTTTCTCTTAATGGAGCATGGTATAGCTGGTACTCCTAGATCTCCTAGCTCCTTTGGTATTCCACCTTTAAAAGTATAATTAGCAAGCATGGTGGAAATTTTAGCTTCCGGTATCTTTCTTTTATTTGTAACAATATCTTTCATGTACTTAGCATAAGGGTTCATTTTAAGCATATGAGTCAAATGCATAGGCAAAAAGATAGGTCTAATCATTTCATCAAAGCGCTCAAAATCCTCATCATCCTTTTCCTTGGATGGTTTAGGAGGAAAAGGCATGGGTTTTTGAACCCATGGTTCTCTTTCTTTACTGTGCTTCCTAGAAACTAAGTCTCTCTTATCATAATGTTGATTCTTTGATTGTGGGTTATCAAGATCAACAGCAGGTTCAATCTCTACATCATTATCATTGCTAGGTTGAGCATCAACATGAACATCATCATTAACATTATCACTAGGTTCATGTTCATTACTAGATTGTGTTTCAGCATCAGAAATAGAAATATCATTGGGATTCTCAGGTGTGTCAATAACAGGTTCACTAGAAGCATGCAAAGTTCTATCATTGTTCCTTTTTTTTCTTCTTAGAAGAACTAGGTGCATCAATATTAGTTCTCTGAGAATCTTGCTCAATTCTCTTGGGGTGGCCCTCAGGATACAGAGGTTCCTGAGTCATTTTACCCCCTCTAGTGATAACTCTAACAACATTATCATTTTTCTTATTATTTAATACATTAAGCAAATCATTCTGAGCCTTAAGTACTTGTTATACTTGAGTGGTAACCATAGAAGCATGTTTACTAATAAGTTTAAGTTCACCTTTAACTCTAGGCATATAATCACTCAAGTGTTCAATCATATAAGCATTATGTTTCAATTGTCTACCAACATAAGCATTGAAGTTTTCTTGTTTAACAATAAAATTATCAAACTCATCCAAGCATTGGCTAGCAGACTTATTATGAGGAATATCACCTTCATCAAATATATAGAGAGAATTTACCTTTACTACCTATGTCGGGTTATCAAGACCATGTATTTCTTCAATAGGTGGTAAATTCTTAACATCTTCACCTTTAATACCTTTTTCTTTCATAGATTTCTTTGGCTCTTGCATATCTTCAGGACTGAGAAATAGAATACCCCTTTTCTTCGGAGTTGGCTTAGGAGTTGGTTCAGGAAGTGTCCAATTATTTTCATTAGTCAACATATTATTCAATAGCAATTCAGCTTGATCAACAGTTCTTTCCCTAAAAACATAACCAGCACAACTATCCAGGTGGTCTCTGGAAGCATCGGTTAGTCCATTATAAAAGATATCAAGTATTTCATTTTTCTTGAGAGGATGATCAGGCAAAGCATTAAGTAATCAGAGAAGCCTCCCCCAAGCTTGTGGGAGACTCTCTTCTTCAATTTGCACAAAATTATATATTTCCCTTAAGGCAGCTTGTTTCTTATGAGCGGGGAAATATTTAGCAGAAAAGTAATAAATCATATCCTAGGGACTACGCACACAACCAGGATCAAGAGAATTAAACCATGTTTTAGCATCACCCTTTAATGAGAACGGAAATAACTTAAGGATAAAGTAATAGCGAGTTTTCTCATCATTAGTGAATAGGGTGGCTATATCATTTAATTTAGTAAGATGTGCCACAACAGTTTCAGATTTATAGCCATAAAAAGGATCAGATTCAACCAAAGTAATTAACTCAGGGTCAACAGAGAAATCATAATGCTTATCGGAAATAAAGATAGGTGAAGTAGCAAAAGCAGGGTCATATTTCATTCTAGCATTCAAAGACTTTTCTTTAAGCTTAACTAATAATTTCTTAAGATCATATCTATCATTGCAAGCTAAGAAGTCTCTAGCAGTTTCTTCATCCATAACATAACCATCAGGCATGACGGGCAATTCATATCTACGGGGAGAATCTTCATCATCACTTTCATCAATATCATCAGTTTCAATAATTTCATTCTCTCTAACCCTAGCAAGTTGTTCATCAAGAAATTCACCTAATGGCACAGTATTATCAAGCATAGAAGTAGTTTCATAATAAGTATCATGCAAAGTAGAAGTGGCATCATCAATAACATGCGACATATCAGAATGAATAGCAGGTGTAGGTGTCGCAAGTTTACTCAAAACAGAAGGTGAATCAAGTGCAGAGCTAGATGGAAGTTCCTTACCTCCCCTCGTAGTTGAGGGAAAAATATTGGTTCTTTTATCTTTCAAGTTCTTCATAGTGACCGGCAGATATAAATTCCAAGTGACTCAAATAATAGAGCTATGCTCCCCGGCAATGGCGCCAGAAAATAGTCTTGATAACCCACAAGTATAGGGGATCGCAATAGTTTTCGAGGGTAGAGTATTCAACCCAAATTTATTGGTTCGATACAAGGGGAGCCAAAGAATATTCTCAAGTATTAGCAGCCGAGTTGTCAATTCAACCACACCTAGAAACTTAATATCTGCATCAAGGTATTTAGTAGCAAAGTAATATGATAGTAGCGGTAACTGTAGCAAAGTAATAGTTTTGGTTTTATAGTGATTGTAACAATAGCAACGGAAAAGTAAATAAGAGAAGATCAATATGTGAAAAGCTCGTAGGCATTGGATCAGTGATGGATAATTATGTCGGATGCGATTCCTCATGCAATAGTTATAACATAGGGTGACACAGAACCAGATCCAGTTCATCAATGTAATGTAGGTATGTATTCCGAATATAGTCATATGTGCTTATGGAAAAGAACTTGCATGACATCTTTTGTCCTACCCTCCCGTGGCAGCGGGGTCCTATTGGAAACTAAGGGGTATTAAGGCCTCCTTTTAATAGAGTACTAGACCAAAGCATTAACACTTAGTGAATACATGAACTCCTCAAACTACGGTCATCACCGGTAAGTATCCCGATTATTGTCACTTAGGGGTTAACGGATCATAACACATAATAGGTGACTATAGACTTGCAAGATAGGATCAAGAACTCACATATATTCATGAAAACATAATAGGTTCAGATCTGAAATCATGGCACTCGGGCCCTAGTGACAAGCATTAAGCATAGCAAAGTCATAGCAACATCAATCTCAGAACATAATGGATACTAGAGATCAAACCCTAACAAAACTAACTCGATTACATGATAAATGTCATCCAACCCATCATTGTCCAGCAAGCCTACTATGGAATTACTCACGCATGGCGGTGAGCATCATGAAATTGGTGATGGAGGAAGGTTGATGATGACGACGGCGACGAATTCCCCTCTCCGGAGCCCCGAACGGACTCCAGATCAGCCCTCTCGAGAGAGATTAGTGCTTGGCGGAGGCTCCGTATCGTAAAACGTGATGAATCCTTCTCCCTTATTTTTTTTCTCCCTGAACATGAATATACGGAGTTGGAGTTGAGGTCGGTGGAGCGTCAGGGGGTCCACGAGGCAGGGGGCGCGCCCCCACCCTCATGGACAGGGTGTGGGCCCCCTGGCTTTGATTCTTTCGCCAGTATTTTTTATATATTCCAAAAATATTCTCCGTGAAGTTCCAGGTCATTCCAAGAACTTTTATTTCTGCACAAAAATAGCACCATGGCAATTCTGCTGAAAACAGCGTCAGTCCGGGTTAGTTCCATTCAAATCATGCAAGTTAGAGTCCAAAACAAGGGCAAAAGTGTTTGGAAAAGTAGATACGTTGGAGACGTATCAGCAAGCCATAGAGAATATATGGGTATTCAAGAAGAAGACTGATGCTGACGCTAATGTTACTGTCTACAAAGCTCGACTTGTAGCGAAAGGTTTTCGACAAGTTCAAGGAGTTGACTACGATGAGACCTTCTCACCTGTAGCGATGCTTAAGTCTGTCCGAATCATGTTAGCAATTGTCGCATTTTATGATAATGAAATTTGGCAAATGGATGTCAAAACTGCATTCCTTACTGGATTTCTTAAAGAAGAGTTGTATATGATGCAACCAGAAGGTTTGTCGATCCTAAAGGTGCTAACAAAGTGTGCAAGCTCTAGCGATCCATTTATGGACTGGTGCAAGCATCTCGGAGTTGGAATATACGCTTTGCTAGTGTGATCAAAGCATATGGTTTTATACAGACTTTTGGAGAAGCCTGTATTTACAAGAAAGTGAGTGGGAGCTCTGTAGCATTTCTAATATTATATGTGGATGACATATTGTTGATTGGAAATAATACAGAATTTCTGAATAGCATAAAAGGATACTTGAATAAGAATTTTTCAATGAAAGACCTCGGTGAAGCTGCTTATATATTAGGCATCAAGATCTATAGAGATAGATCAAGCCATTTAATTGGACTTTCACAAAGCACATGCCTTGATAAAGTTTTGAAGTAGTTCAAAATGGATCAGTCAAAGAAAGTGTTCTTGCCTGTTTTACAAGGTGTGAAGTTGAGTCAGACTCAATGCCCGACCACTTCAGAAGATAGAGAGAAAATGAAATTCATTCCCTATGCCTCAGCCATAGGTTCTATCATGTATGCAATGCTGTGTACCAGACCTGATGTGTGCCTTGCGATAAGTTTAGCAGGGAGGTACCAAAGTAATCCAGGAGTGGATCATTGGACAATAGTGAAAAACATCCTGAAATACCGAAAAAGGACTAAGGATATGTTTCTCGTCTATGGAGGTGACAAAGATCTTGTCGTAAATGGTTACGTCGATGCAAGCTTTGACACTGATCCGGATGACTCTAAGTCACAAGCTGGATACATATTTATATTGAATGGTGGAGTTGTAAGTTGGTGCAGTTCCAAGCAGAGCGTCGTGGCGGGATCTACGTGTGAAGCGGAGTACATAGCTTCTTCGAAAGCAGCAAATGAAGGAGTCTGGATGAAGGAGTTCATATCCGACCTAGGTGTAATACCTACTGCATAGGGTCCAACGAAAATCTTTTGTGACAATACTAAAGCAATTGCCTTGACAAAGGAATCCAGATGTCACAAGAGAACCAAACACATCAAGAGACGCTTCAATTCCATCTGCGATCAAGTCAAGGAGGGAGACATAGAGATTTGCAAAATACATACGGATCTGAATGTTGCAGACCCGTTGACTAAACCTCTTCCACGAGCAAACCATGATCAGCACCAAGACTCCATGGGTGTTAGAATCATTACAGTGTAATCTAGATTATTGACTCTAGTGTAAGTGGGAGACTGAAGGAAATATGCCCTAGAGGCAATAATATATCATGATAAATGTTTATTTTCATGCTAGAATTGTATTAAACGGAAACTTGATACATGTGTGAATACATAGACAAAACAAAGTGTCCCTAGTATGCCTCTACTAGACTAGCTCGTTAATCAAAGATGGTTAAGTTTCCTGACCATAGACATGTGTTGTCGTTTGATGAACGGGATCACATCATTAGGAGAATGATGTGATGGACAAGACCCATCCGTTAGCTTAGTATAATGATCGTTAAGTTTTATTGCTATTGCTTTCTTCATGACTTATACGTATTCCTCTGACTATGAGATTATGCAACTCCCGAATACCGGAGGAACACCTTGTGTGCTATCAAACGTCACAACGTAACTGGGTGATTATAAAAATGCTCTACAGGTGTCTCGGAATGTGTTTGTTGGGTTGGCATAGATCAAGATTAGAATTTGTCACTCCGAGTATCGGAGAGGTATCTCTGGTCCCTCTCGATAATGCACATCACTATAAGCCTTGCAAGCAATGTGACTAATGAGTTAGTTATGGGATGATGCATTATGGAACGAGTAAAGAGACTTACCGGTAACGAGATTGAACTAGGTATGAGGATACCGATGATCGAATCTCGGGCAAGTAACATACCGATGACAAAGGGAATAATGTATGTTGTTATTATGGTTTGGCCGATAAAGATCTTCATAGAATATGTAGGAACCAATATGAGCATCCAGGTTCAGTCTACATAGTTCTCGAACCCGTAGGGTCTGCACGCTTAACGTTCAATGACGATTTGTATTATGAGTTATGTGTTTTGGTGACCGAAGATTGTTCAGGGTCCTGGATGAGATCACGGACATGACAAGGTGTAACAGCCTGGATTTTTGCCCTTTGATTTTCTGGGATTTCCTGGTTTGTTTTGTTTTTCCGTGGCTATGTGGTTCTAAAACTTGGGAAGATCATGTCTTCCTAGGTTTTATAGTGGCTTGTCACCCTCTTCATCATCCCAAGATCATGTCATTTCCATCCTTGACCTAACCCAAAATTCTTTTGTTGGGAATATTCCTTTTCTGATAAAGGAATAACCCTTTAAAACCCTAGGTTGTGAAGCAACCTATATTTCTGTCACTCCTAAAATTCCCAAATAATTATCATAAATTGTTTGGGTCCTATCTTGCTCAAATATTGCAAAATATTTCATTCCCATGTTTAAACATAATCCTCCAATAATTATTTTCCTATTCTGTCCTAAATGGCACTTTGCAAAGGAAGTGCTATTTACCTTTGCCCATTTGAACCTAAACTTCTTGGACATCTTTTCCTGTCCATATCATTGGCTCATGCCAAAATTCAACTCACTTTGCCTAGTAAATATTCCTCAGCAATTTTTCAAAGTTCCTGTCTGAGGGAAGTGATTGTGAAGGAAGTACAAGATAGGCATATCCAAATGAGTTGAAATTTTCAAGGTCCTTTATATGATCAAATCATGACTCTCAACCAAAAATGATCTCATGTAACTCATCTATGTGAGCCCAGCCCCAAATCTTAGTTTCTAGTCAGATTTTCAGTTTGTGAAGCAACTATATTTTATATTGCTACAATTGAGCTGAAAATTTACCGCGACATGCTTCTACCTATATAAACTCCCTCCACCAAGTTTTACCTTCATTGGTTAGTCCAATTGCCCTATGTAATTTTTCCAAGTTTCTGTCCAGAATGAAGCTTTGTGAAGCAAGTGCCACTTTGGTATTTCCAAATGGCATAAAAAATTTACAGAAGCTTCATACCATCATATAACCCCTCTCTGCTAAATTTCAGCGCATGAAAATCAAGTATTTGAGTGTATCATCCAAATCCCCAATTCTGGCCAGTATTGCACTTTCTATAGCAACCCTCATCTAAACTCCTCCTCTTAGTCTGAGTTTGGGTGATCAGCATCACCTTAGTATGTGATCATCATCGGACAAACTATATACCACGTTACCAATCTGGTTTAACCACAGCAAGTTACAAACACCTTCTTGCTGATTTACTTTTGGAGCTAAGTGCAAATCTATTCTTTGCCCCTGGACCGATTTATTTCATCATGTTGACTGAGGGAACCAAGGTCCATCTACTGGACATGGTTGGCCACGCCAAAGAGCGCCTCTTGCGCCAGTGCGCGTCGTGATCACGCTGGCGTCATGGTTGCAGGCGTGCTCTGGCTTGTTCCGGCCATTATGCTCGTCTCCTCCCTCCTCATCTCGACCTCAAACCTTGTCCACGAGCTCTCTCGTGCTCTATTGTGTCGCCCTGCATCGCTGCCTCGTCGTGGTTCACCATTAATGCGCCGCTAGAACAGTGCCCGTGCCATGCCCTGCCCCTGACCTCCATTAGAGCACTGCTCAAGCTCGCTTGTGAGCTCCAGAGCCTTCCCCTCAGCTATATAAGGAGTGCCCAAGTCCCTCCGCACCTCACCAGCCTCTCCCCAAGCCTCCTCGCCCACCAGAGTCCTCGGCCCTCTCGTCTTTTCGCCGGAGTTCGCCTCGGCTGCCGCGGTTCCTCCTGGGTCCCGGCTAGCTCGAGCCTCCTCCTCTCCTCCGATGTTGTCCACTAGCTTCCACGCATCCTTGCGCATTGCCCCAACCCCTTTCCCCTCGCCAAAGAGCCCGGGGGCCGCGTCTCCCAACTCCGGCCGTCGCCTCCACCGTTCGGCCATCTCGTCGTCCCGGCCATCCGGTGCTCCTCTCTCCGTCCCGTCGCCACCATAGTCTCCCCCTCGTCCCTGCGAGTCGCCCCGCCCACTCTCCCTAGCCTCCTCGTCGCCGGAGTGCTCCCCCTCCAAGTAAAAGACCTCCAGAGCTTGCTCCCGTTCCTCCATTGCCACGGTCACTCCGCTCCTCCCCGGTGCCCCCTCTGCCTGGGGATGGGTGCGGCACGGTCCCACGATCCTGCCGGTGGTCGCCGCACGGCCTGAGGTGGCCTGAGCCGGCTGCCACGTCGCCGGCAGCGCGGCCCCTCCCCTGCATCTTTTGTCCTGCACGGGGGAGCAGCGGGAGGAAGAAGACGAGCGTGGCTCGGCCCCTCCCCTACGCGCGAGACCCCCTCGTCAGCCACCCTGAAGCCGGCCCCGCCTCTGCCACATCATGTAAGTGACAGCGTATTTTCCAAGAAATACGTTTCCTTATTTTGAAGGCGTATTTCCATCTTCTTTTGCTCAAAATACGTTTTCTCTTCAGGAAAACGTATTTTATTCTACTGCGGCCCAGAAGGAGTTTTGTCCTTTCTGAAAGCGTATTTCTGATTTTGCGCCTCTGCCTTATCCACTCAGGGACCCGTTGGTGATAAAATTTTCACAGATTGGTCTTCTTCTTCCACACCTCATAACTCCGCAACCGTAACTCCGATTGAGGTGAAACCAACGCTCACTTCTTCGTCTCGTCGATCTCTATCTTTTGGTAACATTTTCATTAGGTGTTCTCATAGTGAAAATGACCATTATGCCCTCGCCTCTAATCATCCCCCTCCAAGAGAAAACTGTCCGGCGTTCTGTTCTGCGGCTTCACCGCACTTCTTCCTGGAGTCTCCATCACCCCAGGAAAGCCACAATACCCACTTGCATGATAGTCATGCACTAGCCATGGTTTTCAACTTGAATATTTATTAAATGCTTGCTTGCTTAAAAGATGGTTATAGTTGTTTCGGTAATGCTTATGGATTCGTGCTTACTTTCTTGCTATGTTGTTATGCACCTGGTTGTCATGCCCTTCTAGTTGTTAGTATTCCTTTCATATGCTTATGCTTTCTAGTAGTACATGTTGATGTTGGTAATGGTCTTCGGTGCATGACTGTCGTCTGCCCCGAGTACTGTTGTTATGCATGTTCCATTTCATCTAGTTGGTTAAATGCTTGCATGATGGCATTGTTGATATGTTATTGCATGATCTTTATTGTTGATGCTAGTGGTCATGTTATGCTATGAGTAGTGTTGTACTGGTAATATCCATGCTCTTCATTATGCCATGCTCAGTTGGATATGATTCATTGTGGATATGGTGGCTAGTTATGTTGCACCTGTGCTTATGTTGATATCATGTTCATGCATTGTAAATGTATCATGTTATTTTATCATGGCTCAGCATATTTGCATTCAAGTTTAACCGGATTAAATTGAACTTGAACACCTATTGGCTGAGTCATGGTGCCACCATATCGAACTGACCAGTGCAACCACGCTTACCTTTATGGTGCCACATGTCGTGCCTCTCGCCGGTGCCTCCAACTAGGGAAGGTTATGGGCGTGCGGTACCCTGGCCCGGTAAGCAGACATAACCTTGTGTGCCCGTTGTTGTTATTATTATGGATCTGATCCCCGTGAGGGACGTTTGGCCACGACGGTGGTTGTTATGTCTTTGGTAGACACGGGGCCACCCAGGACTAGCCCAGTTGGGAGTTTGTCGGAGTGGCCGGGAGAGTGTCATGACAATAGATCGGTTTTGTCGGAACGTCGTTGGTCCACCCGAATGGGAGTGCGAGGCCATGGGTTCCGTAGTGTGGGTACAGTGTACTAACCTCTGCAGAGTGTATATTAAATCTATCAATAGTCGCGCCCATGGATAAGGGCCTAGTTCATGTCGGTCACACTGTGAGTCAACAGTAATAATAATAATGTGCTAGATAACAACCCCGGTTCGAGGATGAGATAAGTTGGTTGTGATCGCCGGAAGGATCACTGTTTGAGACCAAGTGTTGGTCATGGTTGTGATCGCCGGAATGATCACCGTGGTATAGAGATGTTGGATATTCGTGACGTTGTGCGAGAATCATGGGTAAAGATCAAGCTCATTGTGGTCATTTGATGATTACTATGGTATTGTTTATACCAAGCTTGATTTGATCCTGAGATGACTGTGTAATGTCCGAAGTTGGTAAATGATGCATGTGATGGTTACGAGGTAACCCGAGCAGAATAAATGGTGCATATAGTGTCATCATGTTGCATGCTAGTATCCTCAGATTTATATGTTCATGCCATGATCATATTGTTCTAGCAGTATTATGTTCAGGTTGTTCATGTCATGATCATATTGTTCTAGCGATATTACGTTCATGTTGTTCATGCCTTGTTATCCTGATGATCTCATGATAATTCTTGCTTAACCTGTAATTGCCATGTTGTTGTTTGTCTTGAATGATTCTGGTTATTGTGAGCTTGCAAGTACATTCAATGTACCGACCTAACGTGTCATGCCAGTTTGCAGGTCGTGCCTGGATTGCTTGTTTGTTTGGTGTTGTTCCTGTGTTCGCGAGCTAGGATAAATGTTTCAGCTAGAGTCCCTGCGGATTGGAGTCCATCATCCTCGTTCATTGTTCCGCTGCCAGTAGTTGTTCCGCTGCTTCAAGTTGTTATGCTGCTTGTATAGAGTAACCGTGGTTGGCATAGTGTTGTCGTACCGATGTTATTCATTGTAATATCGGAACCCTTGTATTCATATTCGTGTTGTAATAGAGAGCTGGTTTGTTCTATACTAAGAAGTGTCGTATTCCAGAAGCCTTCACCTCGATCTCTGGGCTGGAATATGGGGCGTTCCGGTTTTCTCTAAGCCGGGGTGCCACACGAGGAGTCTCGAAATAGTTGAGAGGTAAAGATTGATATATTGTACGAAGGTATTCGGACACCGGAATGGTTTTGGGACATTTCAGATATTTATCGCGGTACCGAGGGGTTATCGGAACCCCCCGAGAAGTAATGGGCTTGCATGGGCCATAGGGGAGACAGAGAGGGGAGCCCACAGGGTGCCCCCCCAAGGGAGTCTGAATTGGACAAGGGAGAGGGGGCGTGGCCCCCTTTCCTCTTTCCCTCTCCCTTTCCCTCTCCTTCCCTCTTTCCCCTCCACGAGAAAAGAAAAAAGGGGGGCGAATCCTACTAGGAGTGGAGTCCTAGTAGTACTCCCCCCTCTTGGTGCGCCCCTTGGTGTCCGGCCTCCTCCTCCCCCCTTTATATACAGGGGCAGTGTTGGGGAACGTAGTAATTTCAAAATTTTCCTACGCACACGCAAGATCATGGTGATGCATAACAATGAGAGGGGAGAGTGTGATCTACGTACCCTTGTAGACCGACAGCGGAAGCGTTAGCACAACGCGGTTGATGTAGTCGTACGTCTTCACGGCCCGACCGATCAAGCACCGAAACTACGGCACCTCGGAGTTTTAGCACACGTTCAGCTCGATGACGATCCCCGGACTCCGATCCAGCAAAGTGTTGGGGTAATTCTAACTTTGGTTTCTTGTCAAACCATAGTTCATAAGGCATCGTCTCAACGGATTTTGATGGTGCCCTATTTAACGTGAATGTGGCCGTCTCTGGAGCATAACCCCAAAACGATAGCGGTAAATCAGTAAGAGACATCATCATCTTTGATTAATGAGCTAGTCAAGTAAGAGATATCATCATCTCATAGTCATAGGAACATGTATAAGTCATGAAGAAAGCAATAGCAACATACTAAACGATCGGGTGCTAAGGTAATGGAATGGGTCATGTCAATCACATCATTCTCCTAATAATGTGATCCCGTTAATCAAATGACAACACATGTCTATGGTTAGGAAACATAACCATCTTTGATTAATGAGCTAGTCAAGTAGAGGCATACTAGTGACGTTTGGTTTGTCTATGTATTCACACAAGTATTATGTTTCCGGATAATACAATTCTAGCATGAATAATAAACATTTATCATGATATAAGGAAATAAAATAATAACATTATTATTGCCTCTAGGGCATATTTCCTTCAGGCAGGGGGCACCCCAAAACATAACAGTTATTCTCTTAGCCGTGTGTGGTGACCCACTCCATAGTTTACTCCTCCGGTCATAGCTTCGTAGTGCTTAGGCGAAGCCCTACCCGGATGACATCACCATCGCCGTCACCACACCGTCGTGCTGATGAAACTCTCCCTTGACCATCTGCTGGATCAAGAGTTCGAGGGACGTCATTGAGCTGAACGTGTGCTGAACTCGGAGGTGTCGTACATTCGGTACTAGATCGGTTGAATCATGAAGACGTTTAACTACATCAACCACGATAACCTAACTCTTCCGCTTTCGGTCTATGAGGGTACGTGCACACACTCTTCCCCTCTCAGTGTTATGCATCTCCTAGATAGATTTTGTGTGATTGTATGATTTTTTTTGAAATTGCATGCTACGTTCCACAACATATTCTTCCCCTCCTGTTGAAGCATTTAGCTCCGGAGCTCACGACAGTTTGGTGAGCTTGCTGTGAGACATGGGGAAGACATGTCATGGGAAACGAGCTCCGCCGCAGCTGGTGATAGACTAGGTTAGAACAGCCTAGCCTAGTCCTCTATAGTTTAGTTGAAATATGTCCGAAATGTAAATGCTTTCGTCTAGTCGAGTTTATATGACACTAGTAGAAAAAGGGCCATTTGTCCCGGTTCGTAAGGCCCATCTGTCCCAGTTTAGGAACCGGGACTAAAGGGTCAGTACTAAAGCCCTTGGCCTTTAGTCCTGGTTCTTATACGAACCGGGACAAATGGGCCTCCACGTGGCCGCTATGGCGAGCCCAGGCGGGAGGGCCTTTGGTCCCGGTTGGTGGCACCAACCGGGACCAAAAGGCATCCACGCGTCAGCTTTTCAAGGGCTAGGGTTTTTGTTTTTTTCTGAAGGGGGGGGGATTTGGGGGTTTTGTATGGTTAATTAAGGTGTTTCATATATTGTGTTAGGTAGCTAATTAATTAATAGAGAGAAGTGTCCTCTCTTATCTCCGTGCTTAGTCGACACTATGTACTATATGTATAGAGAGGCCCTCGACATGCTAGCTAGTAAGCAAATGAACGAAACCATTAAGTACAGAAGTTCTTCACGCATATCGAGAGAAGTGATATCGACCTCTCCTTCTCCGAGAGATTGCGCGAACAACAAGTTTTCCTATATCTATCCGACGCTACTTGATACATATATAAAATATTAAGATCCCTTACAATATAATCTCCCCTAACTATATAAGAACTCAGCTTCAACATGGTATTCTCCGGCTTTATTGATGACGTGGTCAAAAAAGAATCCCGCCAATTCCTCTTGAATTGCTTTCATGCGATCTTCTGGTAGGAGTTCATTCCGCATCTACCATGTCTAATTTTAAGAAGGGGGTTAATACATATATATGAATGAAACTCAACAAAAATGATGGTGTAATAAAATGAAATTGTGAATAGTATTGCTTACGCACATCAAATTGTCTTTGAGAGTAGCACCGCTTATTTTTGCAAGTCGCGTTGTAGATGAACTCGCACACGTTGTATCCACCATAATCATTCCCTTGTTCCTGCCACAAGCAATTTACGAGAAATAGAGGTCAATCAAACTGACAATGAAGCATTATAAATGGCATTGATGAAAGTAGCTAGAATCAACGGGAGATGCACGGAGGTAGCTAGCTAGTAGTACTTACTTTCGGGTATGTATATCGCAGCTCCTTTGGGAGTCCCGGAGCTTCTGCGGTGAACTTTTTCCAAACCCTGCAAGACAAAGGTAATAATTATTACTTGAGATATCAAGAAATGAACAAAAAGTTGCCGATATGGTGCAATAATGATCGATTGAACTTACTTGTTGAGAATCTTAGTCATGTCCACATAGGTCTCGGGATCTTTTCGTCACGAGTCTAAGACGATTACTAGTCCATGCTCAAGATTAATCTCCATGAGAATATAGTGGAAGCTACGCACACATGCATAATTCATCAATTAATTACATTACTATAACCTCGAGTAATAAGGGAAAGCGAATATGCACAAGACAATAACACTCACTTGAAGTTGTAAGGAAAGAGTATTTTATCTTTGTTTTGATTTATTACCAATGATTTGAGCAAGTTGGCCTCAGCTTCTTTGGCATTCTTTTTAACAACATATTTAACTATGAGATTTGTGTTAATGGACCCAATATCATATATTTCTGCTTTTTTGCACTCGACGATCTTCAATCTGCATAATATAGTGAGGTTAATTATAAATACATGCAATGAAAGAGCTGAGCTATATATAGAGACTTAATGACAGAAGTAGTACTTACAGACAGTAGCAAGTGATCGTTAATTTATCGAGGGCCTTTTTATTGAAAAACTAGAAGAACTCCTCAAATGGAATAGACAACGGATCAATTCTAACGAGATTGTGCTCCTCTTTAACTCTCAGCGTCAAAGTATTCGTCCCCCCAGACTCTCTGCATGTTTTCATGTACCAATCATGCAATCTTCGCATCATCATTGTTAGAGATTTTTCATCTTTGACGAGAGGCTTCCCGTAATGGTATTTGTGTTCGTCCACCTCCAAGAATTCATAATGTACATCACCGGGCAGGTAATCTTCAAGATTGTATAACCGGGCACCATCCTTTGATCATTAGCAACGATATCGCTAGACACCTTGAGCGGGGGGCACAATTGGTTCGCTTGTTCGCCGAGCTGGCTATGTTTTTCCCAGCTCGTCATTCTGCTAACCTTCGATCACTGATAGTACTTCCCGACTGCTCCGCTTTGATATATACCTTTTCAGTAATGCGCACATAGTTTGTTTTCGGTGGAGACTTTGGTGGTTTCCTCAGGGCATCGATAGTGTGCTTATATTTCATCAAATCTATCTTCTCCTCCAGAGGTGGATGTTTCTTTGATTTCACCCCATCAAGAAGTCCTTCACTTCGGTTTCCACGATCTTCGTGTTTTCCTCCGCGGTCCTCTCGTATGGTAACTTCTCTAGAGGCTTAATAGATGGACCGAATCTGTATTGCCTCCCGCCTCTGGCTGTACTGATAGACGCCGGAGCAGACGGAGCGGCTGCGGCTGTCTTCTTTCGTTGCTTACGAGGCGGAGGAGAAGGACTAAGACGCGCCGGAGTAGCCAGAGCGGCGGCGGGTCTCTTCCGCCCTTGCTGGCGAGGCGGAGAAGAAGGAGGCTAGCTGCTCGGGCGCGCCGACGCGTGCGGAGAAGGAGGCGGAGTGCCGCCACGCGCTGGAGAAGGAGGCTGAGTGCCCTGATCACTCAGTGGAGGAGAAGGCGGAGTGCCCTGACTCGCCGGAGGAGGAGGAGGAGGCGGAGGTGTCCAGTTTAGAAGGTTGATGAGCTCCTTCCGCCATAGGCATGGAGTCTTCAGCGAAGAACCCAGCCACGTCTCCCCTTCACCCGTAGGGTGGTCAAGCTCGAGGTCCTCAAATCCGTCAGTTATTTCATCCACCATCACCCTAGCATATCCTTCTGGAATCAGTCGGCAGTGAAAAGTTGCGCCAGGTTCAGGAGGTGCAATAGAGCCAACAGCCGCCTTGACTCTCAATTTCATCCATTGCGTCATAAGGTGGCAATGTTGAGACTTTATGATAGCATCCACGGGGTAGCTAGCAGGAGCCGTGAAGACAGGCTCCAGCTGAAGTAGCTCGGTGAAAGCCACGCTGCTTCTCCGCTGAGATGTCGGGGTAGCTTTTGGGGAAGCTTCGGCAGGTCGCTTGCTGCGATATACTTCTCGTTCCTCTATCGCTTGTACCCTTGCGTGCAGCGCCTGCAGTTGGGTCTGCTCCACTTTCTTCCTCCTCTCTTGGCATTTGTAACTGCCTACGTCCGGAAACCCAGCCTTCCATGGAATGGAGCCTGGCGTGCCTCGTGTCCGTCTAGGGTGCTCAGGACTCCCGAGGGCCATTGTGAGCTCGTCGTTCTCTCTGTCTGGAACGAACGTCCCTTGCTGCGCTGCATCGATATACTTCTGAAGCTTCGTGACGGGTATTCACAGTTGCTCGTTCGTCCAACGACACTTCTCTGATACAGGGTCCAAGGTTCCGCCAACCCCGAAGAACCAATTTCGGCAATAGTCTGGCCAGTTCAATGTCTCTGGTTCGACCCCTTTATCAACCAGGTCATTCTCAGCCTTGGCCCACAACGGCCGGGCTTTGAGGTAGCCACCTGACCCCGTGCGACGGTGAAGCTTCTTCTTCATAGCATTTATCTTGTTTGTCGCTGACATTTTCTTACTCTTGTTCGATGTCTTGTGGGCAACAAATTCGTCCCAGTGACCTCTGATCTTCTCATACTGGCCGGTGAATTCTGGTGTCTCTTCTTTGTCGACAAACGTTGTTTTCAGCTCATTCTTCCACCTCCTGAATAGTTCTTCCATCTTCTTAAGAGCATGAGACTTGATCAATTGCTCTTTAACTGGCTTCTCCAGATCCTCCTCTGGCGGTAGGGTGAAATTTTCCTTCAGCGTGGTCGAAAGATCATCTTTCTGCATATCATTGACATAAGACACCTTAGGGTCTTCTTTAGCCGGCTTATACCATTGGTGGATGCTGATCGGGATCTTGTCCCTAACAAGAACCCCGCACTAAGTAGCAAATGCTTCCTTTGTCCGGATGGGTTCAATCGGTTGGCCATCACGTGCGATTGCTGTGATCTCAAACCTTTCATCCGAGTGCAACTTTTTCTTCGGGCCTCATCTCTTTACCGAAGTTGTGCTCGATCCGGAGGGCTAGAAAAAAGAAGAATGACGAGAGTTATTAATTAATATGTGTACATACCAAAAACAATTAATGCGTCAATTAGCTATAGTCAGCACATGCTTAATTAATATATATATACCTGGCCGGACTCCGTTCGGTCACCGGAGCCGTCATCACGGTGTCCTTTTTCCACCGGCATTCGGTCACCGAAGCCATCATAATCATGTCCTTCCTCCTCCATTGTTCGATAACCGTAGCCTACTTCTTCACCCTGTCCTTCCAAACCATTGTTGTCGTGAGAAAAGACAAGACGGCATCACTTCCGGCTGCGATTATGTCCCCCAACACGGCTTCTGTTGCTTCGTCTTGGGGGTGCTCCATAGTTTCTGCAAATATTTACAACATGGCAATTATTATTCAAAGATGATAGATGGATATATTAGTGGCAAACGTAGAACTAGCTAGCTAATCACAACAAGGAATCATATTAGTGGCCTCGACGCTTCTCCAGGGTTTGGGGTGGCCTCGGCAACGCTTCAAGGGTTTGGGGTGGCCTCGAGAACGCGTCAAGGGTTTGGGGTGGCCTCGACGATAACGCTCTTTTAACTTGGTAAATTTGGGTGGCCTCGAGAGAGTTTGTCGGGTAGGGGCGCGGCGGGAGGGGGTAGGAGACCGACATCGTTTTTTATAGGGTTTGGGTGTCCTCGAGAGTTTTGGTCGAAAGAGAGGGTCGGGGGTGCTCCCACGGTATAAGTTATCACGCTCGATAGGGGGTGTATATATCGACCGCCCCTCATATCGAAGTTATCCGGGAGGGGTTATATCGACAAGGACGACATACATACAATATGGGAAAATAATGTTATCGAGGAAGGGGTATATCGACCCCCCCCCCCTCCTCGTGTTAAAGTTATCGGGAGGGGGTATATCGACAACGACATACCCGCTAAAAAATAAGAAGACGAAGAAGAAATAAAAAGAGAAGAATAATAAAGGAATAGAGGAGAAGATCGAAGAAAAAAAGAAGAAGAAAAAAAAGGATAAGAAGAAAAAAAAATAGAATCTCCACTATTCCTTTCTTCTTCTCCTCTTCTTTTTCTTCTTTTTCCTATTTTTGTTTATTTCTCCTCTTCTTCCTCTCCTCTTCTTCTCCTTTCTTCCTCTTCTTATTTTCCTTTTTCCTCTGCTTCTTTTTCTTCTTCTTCCTTTCCTAGCTATATATTTTTTTTTCTAAAAATGTAACTTTTGCATATATATAATACCTTTTCTTCTTCTTCCTTCTTCCTAAATATATAAAACTTTTCTAAAAATGAAACTAAACTAAAATGTACTAAATGAGAAAACATATATAGATAAAAAATTTCTAAAAAGCTAACTTTTCCATATATGTATTTTTTAAACATCATGCATATTACAATTGAAAAAATACATACATACATACATACAAACATACATACAAAAAACATGTAAAAAATACATACATACATAAAAACATATATCTAAAAAATACATACATACATATATGAAAATCTAAAAACATGTAAAAATAGCATGTATAACTAAAAAGTTACATTTAGCGGCGACGACGGGGCAGGAGCGGCGCGCGGCAGGGCAGGGGCGGCGTGCGGCGACGACGTCGGGCGAGGGCGCGGGCGACAGCGTCGGGGCAGGGGCGGCACGCGGCGGGGCAGGGGCGGCACGCGGCGGGGCAGGGGCGGCGCGCGGCGACGGCGTCGGGCGAGGGCGCGGGCGACGGGCGAGGACGCGGGCGGCAACGGGCGTGGGCGAGGGCGCGGGCGACGGCGAGGGCGCGGGCGACAACGACGGCTACGGCGGGGGCGGCGGGCGGCGTTGGGGCAGCCTGGCGGCGTGATGTCGTCGAGGGGTCGTCAGGGGCAACTGCGAGATGAAGATGAAAATTTTCACAAGTGTTGGTTATATACCCAGAGCTTTGGTTCCGGTTCGTGGCACCAACCGGGACCAATGCCACCCTTTAGTCCCGGTTGGTGCCACCAACCTGCTGAAAAGAGACCTTTGGTCCCGGTTGGTGGCACCAACCGGGACTAAAGGGGGGCATTGGTTCCGGTTGGTGCCACGAAACGGTACCAATGCACCCCTTTAGTCCCAGCTGGTGGCACCAACCGGGACCAAAGGTCTCTTGTCGCCCGCGTCGTGGCCAAAAGTTTAGTCCCACCTCGCTAGTTGAGAGGGCTCGAGAGTGGTTTATAAGCGCTACTGCGCCTACCCTCTCGAGCTCCTCTCAACTGCAGGCTTTCGGCCTAATCTGTGACTATGTATCTATAGACCTACTGGGCCTCCTGCGGGCCTGAACCCTGGCCCATGGTTGGGTTTCTAGTCGTATTCAGGCCGTGGTGGCCCTGTAGGTGGCACTTTTTTATTTTCTTTATTGCTTTATTTATTTTATTTTGTTTCTACTTACAACAAAATACTTATTGTTGCTATTTTTATTTATTTTATTAAAGTTTATTTATTTTACTTTATTAAAGTTTATTTTTTTTTACTTATTTATTTTATTAAAGAGTTTTTTATTTTCTTTGTTGCTTTATTTATTTTATTTTGTTTCTATTTACAATAAAATACTTACTGTAGCTATCTTTATTTATTTTATTAAAGTTTATTTATTTTACTTTATTAAATTTTATTTTGTTTCTACTTATTTATTTTATTAAAGAGTTTTTTATTTTCTTTGTTGCTTTATTTATTTTATTTTATTTCTACTTACAACAAAATACTTACTGTTGTTATCTTTATTTATTTTATTAAAGTTTATTTATTTTACTTTATTAAATTTTATTTTGTTTCTACTTATTTATTTTATTAAATTTTATTTTATTTCATTTTGTTTCTACTTATTTATTAAAGTTTATTTTGTTTTTTTTTCTGCTTTTCATGTTTTGAACAGAAAATACTTTGATAATTTTAGTTGCATAAATTTTATATAATTTTAGTTTAAAAAATACTAGAGGTTTATAAAAGATTTTTAGTTGATTCCTTTTGCTATTAGAGTTTTATAAAAGTTTTTTAGTTGATTTTCTTTTTGCTATAAAAGAATATTATAGTTTTGTTTTAGTTGATCATAACAGAATATTTTAATTGATTTTTTTAGCTATAAGACCCTGAAATTCAAAAGCATTTCAAATGAACTCTAAAAAGGTTGAAAATTTAGGATGCTATCATCATTTTACCCACATAGCATGTGCTAAAAAGTAGAGAGGGTTACGGCAAAAACTAGATGCACTTCATGTACACAATGGACAATCTCTTTCGAAGTATCAGGGTTTCAGACGAAAACTCATCTGTTACAAAGGGATTTCATTTTTTGAACTTATTTGAACTCCAGACTTTTTGTGTGTTCAAAATGCACCATTCAAAGCCACATCATCAATTTTTAACCCTTTCTGACTTCATTTGTTATTTTTCATGCAACCATTCTGCTTGTTTGCCTCAGCCACTTCGAGAAACATAATTATGTGTGTCTGTCACCGTACATCCATTGCCGGTTCATCTGCGTGCATTATATATAATTATGTGTGTCAAAAACAATTACAGGTTCACATGAATAGATAAGTGACCAAAT
Organism: Triticum aestivum; assembly: GCF_018294505.1. Lineage (NCBI taxonomy): Eukaryota > Viridiplantae > Streptophyta > Magnoliopsida > Poales > Poaceae > Triticum > Triticum aestivum. The sequence continues at coordinate 623,207,158 of NC_057806.1, read as the reverse complement.
TAATAATAGTTCATCATCACATTAAAACCAAAGTACATACATAGTTCAAATTGAACAACATATAGCTCTCCAGAGCATCTACTTAAACCATATATTGAAACTATGTAAAACATTTCAATGCAACAACAAAATGCGATCATAATCACAATCAAGGTAATAATTGATCCAACGGCATAATGATACGAAGCCTCGGTATGAATGTCATATTTTCTAATCTTTCTCATCTTCAACCGCATTGCATCCATCTTGATGTTGTGATCATCGACGACATCCACAATATGCAACTCCAGTATCATCTTCTCCTCCTCAATTTTTTTATTTTTTCCTTCAAGTAATTATTTCTTCTTCAACTAAATTTAACCTCTCGGTAATAGGGTCGGTTGGAATTTCCAGTTCAACTACCTCCTACATAAATAAAATCTATGTCACATTGGTCGGCATAATTGTCATAAACAATAAATGAACCAAATAGTTATAAAAAGATAATATATACCACATCCGAATCATAGCCAGGATGAGGGCCGACGAGGGCGGATACCAAAACCATCGCACTATATAATAACAAGCAATAATAAAAGTAAGAAAATTAGACAAGTATCTATCTAAAGTAAGATTATTTTTTCTTTCAGAAAGAAGATAAGAACAAGAGGATCACCACGGTGGTGCCGGCGACGAGATCGGCGCAGGTGATCGACGGCGGTGAAGACGGGGACGGGACGCGATGGACAGCTAGACCTATGCAAATCTCGGGGAAAATGGAGCTTGGAGGTCGAGCTTCGAGAGGAGAAAGCTTAACTAGTGTGGCTCGCTCATTTCATCGAACATCTCATGTGCATAGGAGGTGAGTTAGAGCATCCAAATGCCCTCCCCTCGCCGGCCAGAAAAAACAGAGCATTGTGGAGTGCTCTATTGCGGCGATGGGGTATATATAGGCAGCTGATTTGTCCCAGTTCGTGGCTGGAATCGGGACTAAATCTCCCCCTTCTATCCCGGTTCGAGCCAAGAACCGGGACCAATGTATGTGGGCCAGGAGCGATACCCATTGGTCCCGGTTCGTGCCAGGAACCGGGACAAATGGGTCCAGACGAACTGGGACTAATGCCCACGAGGCCCCGGCTGGCCCCCTGGGCCCACGAACCAGGATGTATGCCCCCAATGGGTCCCGGTTCATGACTGAACCGGGACTAATGGGCTGGCCAAGCCCGAACCAAAGCCATGTTTTCTACTAGTGTGAAAATCACCCAATTTGCATGAATTTTCACCGGTTTATTGAAATCCGTTTTGAATTATATGGGGCAATGGTTGGATGGTCGGCTCCCGCATCAGTGTCCGCAGACGGATATGAGTTCAGTTTGGAAGTCAGGATTTTAGATGCCCTAAGGCATCTAGATCTATCTCTATAGATCTTAAATGCAATATGTAAGCTGCTTCGTCCCAAGTCTTTTGACAAAAAACTTTATGTACAAGACAAGTTGTACATTGTTTAAAGATGTTTTATCTCTAAATTGTACACAATATAACTTCCATCATTCCCCTTGGTCTTAAGGGTATGAAGCGGACGATTGCGCCTGAATTTGAAGTCTTGCGCATGGTATATGAAGATGCAAAAGAATTCAGCCGCTAGACAATGTGTAAATATTATTTATTTATTTTTGTAAAAATGTGTAAGTATTCCCCTCGGTATTAAGGGTATGAACCCTAACCCTAACCGATACAGAATGCGACGATGTAGGCGGAGCCAGAGAGAGCTGACGGGCAGAAGAAAAGGAAGATAATGCCATCTTGAATTATGTTTGTACAAGTTTGATCGGATCCGAAGAAGAAAATGTACGACACAGAGAAAAGGTGTGAGAGATGATAAAATGAGTGAAAGACATTCTGATTAGTGGTTTCTATTCTGAATTTTTCCAGAGCGAGGGACAAATACCATACTCAACATCTCCCGATTGCACTTTAATTATATTTTACGAGTGCAATTATGGTTCTACTATCAACCCGTGTGCCTGCACGGGCTAGGAACTACTCCATGATGGCACACTATAGTAGTATAAATACTCCATGATGGTAGATCTGTTATAATTGTATGATTCTATGGATATTATGTTAGTAATTAAGGCAAAAACACATAGATGTCTAGTTTTGGCCTCAAAAAAGGATACAGTTTAAGCATACTGAGATTCCTATAGGATCATCCATATAAGTTGGCATCATTGATTAATTTGTGCCTACTGTCAATGAAAACATAACTGAGAAAAAGTATGCAAGGAAACACAGTCAACATAACTATTGTGCAACCACTTGATAACTAATACTTTTTCAGACATATAAGAATACAGTCCGCGTGTCTATCGCCAATTGTTTCTCAAAATTGTATTACCAAAAATGAACGAAACAAAGCAACGAAATGGAGACAACTTGAGACATATTTAAAAAATCAATGAAAATAATAAAATAGCAGAATAAAAATAAAAGTTAGATTATACATTCTCAATTTTAAACCAAGGAATGATAATCATACATAACTGCCTTAACCTAAAAAGACCTAAAAAACCATATGCACACACGTCTGATATTGGCACTTATAATTTTTGGATTGAAATTAATGGGCCATTGCTATTTTACAATTTCATAATATAGAAAAAAGATCTCTTATTTATTATATGACAACCATGCAACAGAATAACAAATAGGTATACAAATCTCTAGGATGTTTTGCTGATAAATAAAGTGCTTTATTGATTTAACTGGAGATAATGAACCCAGACTAACTTAATATTCTAGCATTATTAAAGATTATTTTTTATTAAAGGTGAATGTACAACATCAATTATATTAGTGTTTAATGGAAAGAAAGAGAACCCGCCAGGGAGACATCGGGCTTAATCCTATTCATGTACGCGGGGTTACTTTTGTTCATGAGGCAACATCTAGCTTCTGAAAGACCCTGACCATATATCAAATTTAAAGGAAAGAGGTCAAGTTTTTTTTTGTTTATTCAGCACCAAGACGTGGTTGTTTTTCTTTGCAGCTAACTTAGACGTGGGCACTGTGGAATTTTTTTTGAACGTATGGGCTGTTGACTCGTAGAATATCTCCTATCCACAACAAACTCAAGAGATTTTAGCGTTAGAGAGAAAGATCGGTAAATGTAAAACAATTTATTTTTGGCTCTTTTTTTCGACATGAGGCTTCAGGTCTATTTTTATGTACGTGTGTGGAATTTGCTTTTTCCACACTGACATTTGGACTCCTTTTTTACGTGCAGCTTCAAGACTTAGTTTTTTAGGGGATTCAAGGCTTGTTATCTGCGTGTTTTTTTAACACCTATCGGTGTGTTTTTTGAAGGAAAGAAGGCATGTTGTTTTTATTTATTTTTCAGAACTTGGGCCTTTTTTTGTACATGTGAGCTGAATCCTAGCACGTATAATATATCTTCACCACCAAATTTAAAGGAAAGACACATGTTTTGTTTTTCCTTTTGCAGAGCCTAGACGTGTGTGTTTTTTCTTTGCAACTAACTTAGATGTGGGCGTTGACAACTTTTTTATATCGTGTGGGCTTAGTCCTATTCATGTACGTGCGTGGTTTTTCTTTTGTTATTGAGGCATCATATTTTCTTAGATCTTGACCATCAAATATATAATCTAATGGCTAAATTAATTTTGATGATGTGGATTAACGTGAAGCCTATTATGGTGCCTCCAATTAGTAAATATAAGATTTATGCAGTACGCTGCCAGGTAGATACTTCTACATTACATACATGCATGCTCGCATGCATGATGCATGCATAGCCACGTGCATATATATGACGAAGGTACGTAGCCTAGTATGGGCTCACCCTGGGGTAGTTACCCGGCGGGCTGTAGCTGCAGATGATGAACACGCCGTTGCCGCTGGCGCAGACGGCGCGGGCGCAGCCGATGGCCGTCGAGTTGCGCCACACCACCTGCGTGTAGTGCCCGCAAATCGCAGAGCAGGTGTTGCTGCCGTGGTCGTAGTCCTGCTTCTCTTTCGCCCACGATGACACGGCGTCCGCCGCCGTCCACTTGGTCCCAAAGCCGTCGCCTCCGTAGAGGTTCTCTCCGTACCGACCGCCCGGCGAAGTATGTATCAGCTTACAGTCGCCGCGGCACTGCTCCGCGTAGGACTGTGCGTAGGCCGCCACCGTATCATCCCACGTCACCTCCCTGACGCCCACGTCGGCGCGCGCAGCGTTGTGGACATCTACAAAGTCCTTCTGCGAGTTCTGGGCCATGACTGCCATGGCGGACGCAAGAGCTAAGAGCAGCAGCACTGCCAGCTTCGGCGAGTACTCCATCCACTAGTAGAAAAAGGGTTTTCGTTCGGACCTGGCCTGCTCATTAGTCCCGATTCTTCCACGAACCGGGACCAATGGATGCATTCGTCCCGGTTCGTGAGCCTAGAGGGCCGGCCGGGGCCTCGTGGGCATTGGTCCCGATTCGTATGGATCCATTTGTCTCGGTTCTAGGCATGAACCGGGACCAATAGGCCTCGCTCCTGACCCACAAACATTGGTCCCGGTTCTTGGCTCGAACCGGGACAGAAGTCTGGGCTTTAGTGCCGGTTCCAGCCTCGAAGTGGGACAAATGGGTTGCCTATATATACCCCGTTGCCGCAGCAGAGCACTTCAAAGTGCTCTATTTTTTCAGGCCGGCGAGGAGAGGGCATTTGGGTGCTCTATCTCACCTCCTATGCACACGAGGTGTTCGATGAAATGCCCAAGCCACGCTAGTTAAGCTTTCTCTCCTCGAAGCTCGACCTCAAAACTCCATTTTCCCCGAGATTTGTCTAGATTTAGCGGTCCGTCACATCCCGTCCCCGTCTCACCGCCGTCCATCGCCCGCGCCGATCTCATCGCCTGCACCACCGTGGTGAGCCTCTTATCTTCTTCTGAAAGAAAAAATTCTTACTTTAGATAGATACTTGTCTAATTTTCTTACTTTTATTATTGCTTGTTATTATATAGTGCGATGGTTTTGGCATCCTCCCCCGTCGGGCCTCGTCCTGGCTATGATTCGGATGTGGTATATATTATCTTTTATAACTATTTGGTTCATTTATTGTTTATAATAATTATGCCCATCAAGTTGACATAGATTTTATTTATGTAGGAGGTAGTTGAACCTGAAATTCCAACCGACCCTATTGTCGAGAGGTTGAGTTTAGTTGAAGAAGAAAACAATTACTTGAAGGAAAAAATAAAAAATGAGGAGGAGAAGATGATATTGGAGTTGCATGTTGCGGATGTCGTCGATGATCACAAGATCAAGATGGATGCAATGCGGTTGAAGATTAGAAATATTAGAAAATATGTCATTCATACCGAGGCTTGGTATCATTATGTCGTTGGATCAATTTTTACCTTGGTTGTGATTATGATCGCATTTGTTGTTGCATTGAAAGGTTTTACATAGTTTCAATGTATGGTTTAACTAGATGCTCTAGAGAGCTATATGTTGTTCAATTAGAACTATGTATGTACTTTGTTTTTAATGTGATGATGAACTTCTATTAATTTGGTCACTTATCTAATCATGAGAGCTATATGTACTAAATTGATGATGTGGCTTTGAATGGTACATTTTGTACATGAAGTGTATCCAGTTTTTGTCATAAGCCTCTCTACTTTCTTACACATGCTATGTGGGTGAAATGATGATATCATGTCAACTTTCAACCTTTTCAGAGTCCATTTGTAGTGCTTTTCAATTTCAAGGTCTTATATCTCAAAATAATCAATAAATGCATGAAAAATAACAAATGAAGTCAGAAAGGGTTGAAAATTGATGATGTGGCTTTGAATGGTGTATTTTGAACACAGAAAAAGTATGGAGTTGAAATAAGTTCAAAAAACGAAATCCCTTTGTAACAGACGAGTTTTCGTATGAAACCCTGATACTTCGAAAGAGATTGTCCATTTTGTACACGAAGTGCATCCAGTTTTCGCCGTAAACCTCTCTACTTTCTTGCACATGCTATGTGGGTGAAATAATGATACCATGCCAACTTTCAACCTTTTAAGAGTCCATTTGTAGTGCTTTTCAATTTTAGGTTCTTATAGCACAAAATAATCAATAAATGCATGAAAAATAATAAATGAAGTCAGAAAGGGTTGAAAATTAATAATGTGGCTTTGAATGGTGCATTTTGAACACAAAAAAAGTATGGAGTTGAAATAAGTTCAAAAAATGAAATCGCTTTGTAACAGACGAGTTTCCCTATGAAACTCTGATACTTCGAAAGATATTGTCTGTTTTGTACACAAAGTGCATCCAGTTTTTGCCGTAAGCCTCTCTACTTTCTTGCACATGCTATGTGGGTGAAATGATGATACAATGCCAACTTTCAACCTTTTCAGAGTTCATTTGTAGTGCTTTTCAATTTCAGGGTCTTATAGCTCAAAATAATCAGTAAATGCAAGAAAAATAATAAATGAAGTCAGAAAGGGTTGAAAATTGATTATGTGGCTTTGAATAGTGCATTTTGAACACAGAAAAAGTATGGAGTTTAAATAAGTTCAAAAAAAATGAAATCCCTTTGTAACAGACGAGTTTCCGTATGTAACCCTGATATTTCAAAAGAGATTGTCCGTTTTGTACACAAAGTGCATCCAGTTTTTGCCATAAGCCTCTCTACTTTCTTGCAGATGCTATGTCGGTGAAATGATGATACCATGCCAACTTTCAACCTTTTCAGAGACCAGTTGTAGTGCTTTTCAATTTCAGGGTCTTATAGCTCAAAATAATCAGTAAATGCATGAAAAATAACAAATGAAGTCAGAAAGGGTTGAAAATTGATTATGTGGCTTTGAGTGGTGCATTTTGAACACAGAAAAAGTATGGAGTTGAAATAAGTTCAAAAAATTGAAATCCCAGATGAGTTTCCATATGAAACCCTCATACTTCGAAAGAGATTGTCCGTTTTGTACACGAAGTGCATCCAGTTTTTGCCGTAAGCCTCTCTACTTTCTTTCACATGCTATGTGGGTGAAATGATGATACCATGCCAACTTTCAACCTTTTCAGAGTCCATTTGTAGTGCTTTTCAATTTCAGTGTCATATAGCTCAAAATAATCAGTAAATGCATGAAAAATAACAAATGAAGTCAGAAAGGGTTGAAAATTGATGATGTGGCTTTGAATGGTGCATTTTGAACACAGAAAAAGTATGGTGTTGAAATAAGTTCAAAAAAATGAAATCCCTTTGTAACAGACGAGTTTTCGTATGAAACCCAGATACTTCGAAAGAGATTGTCCGTTTTGTACACGAAGTGCATCCAGTTTTTGCCGTAAGCCTCTCTACTTTACTGCACATGCTATGTGGGTGAAATGATGATACCATGCCAACTTTCAACCTTTTCAGAGTCTATTTGTAGTGCTTTTCAATTTAAGGGTCTTATAGCTCAAAATAATCAGTAAATGCATGAAAAATAACAAATGAAGTTAGAAAGGGTTGAAAACTGATGATGTGGCTTTGAATGGTGCATTTTCAACACAGAAAAAGCATGAAGTTGAAATAAGTTCAAAAAAAATGAAATCCCTTTGTAACAGACGAGTTTCCGTATGAAACCCTGATCCTTCAAAAAAGATTGTCCGTTTTGTACACGAAGTGCATCCAGTTTTTGCCGTAAGCCTCTCTACTTTCTTGCACATGCTATGTGGGTGAAATGATGATACCATGCCAACTTTCTACCTTTTCAGAGTCCATTTGTAGTGCTTTTCAATTTCAGGGTCTTATAGCTCAAAATAATCAGTAAATGCATGAAAAATAACAAATGAAGTCAGAAAGGGTTGAAAATTGATGATGTGGCTTTGAATGGTGCATTTTGAACACAAAAAAAGTATGGAGTTGAAATAAGTTCAAAAAAATGAAATCCCTTTGTAACAGACGAGTTTCCGTATAAAACCCTGATACTTCGAAAGAGATTTTCCGTTTTGTACACGAAGTGCATCTAGTTTTTGCCATAAGCCGCTCTACTTTCTTGCACATGCTATGTGGGTGAAATGATGATACCATGATAACTTTCAACCGTTTCAGAGTTCATTTGTAGTGCTTTTCAATTTAGGGTCTTATAGCTCAAAATAATCAGTAAATGCATGAAAAATAACAAATGAAGTTAGAAAGGGTTGAAAATTGATGATGTGGCGTTGAATTGTGCATTTTGAACACAGGAAAATTATGGAGTTGAAATAAGTTCAAAAAATGAAATCCCAGATGAGTTTCCATATGAAACCTTGATACTTCGAAAGAGATTGTCCGTTTTGTACACGAAGTGCATCCAGTTTTTGCCGTAAGCCTCTCTACTTTCTTTCACATGCTATGTGGGTGAAATGATGATACCATGCCAACTTTCAACCTTTTCAGAGTCCATTTGTAGTGCTTTTCAATTTCAGGGTCTTATAGCTCAAAATAATCAGTAAATGCATGAAAAATAACAAATGAAGTTAGAAAGGGTTGAAAATTGATGATGTGGATTTGAATGGTGCATTTTGAACACAGAAAAAGTATGGAGTTGAAATAAGTTCAAAAAAATGAAATCCCTTTGTAACAGATGAGTTGTCGTATGAAACTGTGATACTTCGAAAGAGATTGTCCGTTTTGTACACGAAGTGCATCCAGTTTTTGCCGCAAGGCTCTCTACTTTCTTGCACATGCTATGTGGGTGAAATGATGATACCATGCCAACTTTCAACCTTTTCACAGTCCATTTGTAGTGCTTTTCAATTTCAGTGTCTTATAGCTCAAAATAATCAGTAAATGCATGAAAAATAACAAATGAAGTCAGAAAGGGTTGAAAATTGATGATGTGTCTTTGAATGGTGCATTTTGAACACAGAAAAAGTATGGAGTTGAAATAAGTTCAAAAAATGAAATCCCTTTGTAACAGACGAGTTTCCGTATGAAACCATGATACTTCGAAAGAGATTGTCCGTTTTGTACATGAAGTGCATCTAGTTTTTGCCGTAAGCCTCTCTACTTTCTTGCACATGCTATGTGGGTGAAATGATGATACCATGCTAACTTTCAACCGTTTCAGAGTTCATTTGTAGTGTTTTTCAATTTCAGGGTCTTATAGCTAAAAATAATCAGTAAATGCATGAAAAATAACAAATGAAGTCAGAAAGGGTTGAAAATTGATGATGTGGCTTTGAGTGGTGCATTTTGAACACAGAAAAAGTATGGAGTTGAAATAAGTTCAAAAAATTGAAATCCCAGATGAGTTTCCATATGAAACCCTGATACTTCGAAAGAGATTGTCCGTTTTGTACACGAAGTGCATCCAGTTTTTGCCGTAAGCCTCTCTACTTTCTTTCACATGCTATGTGGGTGAAATGATGATACCATGCCAACTTTCAACCTTTTCAGAGTCCATTTGTAGTGCTTTTCAATTTCAGTGTCTTATAGCTCAAAATAATCAGTAAATGCATGAAAAATAACAAATGAAGTCAGAAAGGGTTGAAAATTGATGATGTGTCTTTGAATGGTGCATTTTGAACAAGGAAAAAGTATGGAGTTGAAATAAGTTCAAAAAATGAAATCCCAGATGAGTTTCCATATGAAACCCTGATACTTCGAAAGAGATTGTCCGTTTTGTTCACGAAGTGCATCCAGTTTTTGCCGTAAGCCTCTCTACTTTCTTGCACATGCTATGTGGGTGAAATGATGATACCATGCCAACTTTCAACCTTTTCAGAGTCCATTTGTAGTGCTTTTCAATTTCAGGGTCTTATAGCTCAAAATAATCAGTAAATGCATGACAAATAACAAATGAAGTCAGAAAGGGTTGAAAATTGATGATGTGTCTTTGAATGGTGCATTTTGAACACAGAAAAAGTATGGAGTTGAAATAAGTTCAAAAAAAGAAATCCCTTTGTAACAGACGAGTTGCCATATGAAACTCTGATACTTCGAAAGAGATTGTCCGTTTTGTACACGAAGTGCATCCAGTTTTTGCCGCAAGGCTCTCTACTTTCTTGCACATGCTATGTGGGTGAAATGATGATACCATGCCAACTTTCATCCGTTTCAGAGTTCATTTGTTGTGTTTTTCAATTTCAGGGTCTTATAGCTAAGAATAATCAGTAAATGCATGAAAAATAACAAATGAAGTCAGAAAGTGTTGAAAATTGATGATGTGGCTTTGAGTGGTGCATTTTGAACACAGAAAAAGTATGGAGTTGAAATAAGTTCAAAAAATTGAAATCCCAGATGAGTTTCCATATGAAACCCTGATACTTCGAAAGAGATTGTCCGTTTTGTACACGAAGTGCATCCAGTTTTTGCCGTAAGCCTCTCTACTTTCTTTCACATGCTATGTGGGTGAAATGATGATACCATGCCAACTTTCAACCTTTTCAGAGTCCATTTGTAGTGCTTTTCAATTTCAGTGTCTTATAGCTCAAAATAATCAGTAAATGCATGAAAAATAACAAATGAAGTCAGAAAGGGTTGAAAATTGATGATGTGTCTTTGAATGGTGCATTTTGAACAAGGAAAAAGTATGGAGTTGAAATAAGTTCAAAAAATGAAATCCCAGATGAGTTTCCATATGAAACCCTGATACTTCGAAAGAGATTGTCCGTTTTGTACACGAAGTGCATCCAGTTTTTGCCGTAAGCCTCTCTACTTTCTTGCACATGCTATGTGGGTGAAATGATGATACCATGCCAACTTTCAACCTTTTCAGAGTCCATTTGTAGTGCTTTTCAATTTCAGGGTCTTATAGCTCAAAATAATCAGTAAATGCATGACAAATAACAAATGAAGTCAGAAAGGGTTGAAAATTGATGATGTGGATTTGAATGGTGCATTTTGAACATAGAAAAAGTATGGAGTTGAAATAAGTTCAAAAAAATGAAATCCCTTTGTAACAGACGAGTTGCCGTATGAAACTCTGATACTTCGAAAGAGATTGTCCGTTTTGTACACAAAGTGCATCCAGTTTTTGCCGCAAGGCTCTCTACTTTCTTGCACATGCTATGTGGGTGAAATGATGATACCATGCCAACTTTCATCCGTTTCAGAGTTCGTTTGTTGTGTTTTTCAATTTCAGGGTCTTATAGCTAAAAATAATCAGTAAATGCATGAAAAATAAAAAATGAAGTCAGAAAGGGTTGAAAATTGATGATGTGGCTTTGAGTGGTGCATTTTGAACAAGGAAAAAGTATGGAGTTGAAATAAGTTCAAAAAATGAAATCCCTGATGAGTTTCCATATGAAACCCTGATACTTCGAAAGAGATTGTCCGTTTTGTACATGAAGTGCATCCAGTTTTTGCCGTAAGCCTCTCTACTTTCTTTCACATGCTATGTGGGTGAAATGATGATACCATGCCAACTTTCAACCTTTTCAGAGTCCATTTGTAGTGCTTTTCAATTTCAGGGTCTTATAGCTCAAAATAATCAGTAAATGCATGACAAATAACAAATGAAGTCAGAAAGGGTTGGAAATTGATGATGTGGATTTGAATGGTGCATTTTGAACACAGAAAAAGTATGGAGTTGAAATAAGTTCAAAAAAAATGAAATCCCTTTGTAACAGACGAGTTGCCGTATGAAACTCTGATACTTCGAAAGAGATTGTCCGTTTTGTACACGAAGTGCATCCAGTTTTTGCCGCAAGGCTCTCTACTTTCTTGCACATGCTATGTGGGTGAAATGATGATACCATGCCAACTTTCAACCTTTTCACAGTCCATTTGTAGTGCTTTTCAATTTCAGTGTCTTATAGCTCAAAATAATCAGTAAATGCATGAAAAATAACAAATGAAGTCAGAAAGGGTTGAAAATTGATGATGTGGCTTTGAGTGGTGCATTTTGAACACAGAAAAAGTATGGAGTTGAAATAAGTTCAAAAAATTGAAATCCCAGATGAGTTTCCATATGAAACCCTGATACTTCGAAAGAGATTGTCCGTTTTGTACACGAAGTGCATCCAGTTTTTGCCGTAAGCCTCTCTACTTTCTTTCACATGCTATGTGGGTGAAATGATGATACCATGCCAACTTTCAACCTTTTCAGAGTCCATTTGTAGTGCTTTTCAATTTCAGTGTCTTATAGCTCAAAATAATCAGTAAATGCATGAAAAATAACAAATGAAGTCAGAAAGGGTTGAAAATTGATGATGTGTCTTTGAATGGTGCATTTTGAACAAGGAAAAAGTATGGAGTTGAAATAAGTTCAAAAAATGAAATCCCAGATGAGTTTCCATATGAAACCCTGATACTTCGAAAGAGATTGTCCGTTTGGTACACGAAGTGCATCCAGTTTTTGCCGTAAGCCTCTCTACTTTCTTGCACATGCTATGTGGGTGAAATGATGATACCATGCCAACTTTCAACCTTTTCAGAGTCCATTTGTAGTGCTTTTCAATTTCAGTGTCTTATAGCTCAAAATAATCAGTAAATGCATGAAAAATAACAAATGAAGTCAGAAAGGGTTGAAAATTGATGATGTGGATTTGAATGGTGCATTTTGAACACAGAAAAAGTACGGAGTTGAAATAAGTTCAAAAAAATGAAATCCCTTTGTAACAGATGAGTTGCCGTATGAAACTCTGATACTTCGAAAGAGATTGTCCGTTTTGTACACGAAGTGCATCCAGTTTTTGCCGCAAGGCTCTCTACTTTCTTGCACATGCTATGTGGGTGAAATGATGATACCATGCCAACTTTCAACCTTTTAACAGTCCATTTGTAGTGCTTTTCAATTTCAGTGTCTTATAGCTCAAAATAATCAGTAAATGCATGAAAAATAACAAATGAAGTCAGAAAGGGTTGAAAATTGATGATGTGTCTTTGAATGGTGCATTTTGAACAAGGAAAAAAGTATGGAGTTGAAATAAGTTCAAAAAATGAAATCCCAGATGAGTTTCCATATGAAACCCTGATACTTCGAAAGAGATTGTCCGTTTTGTACACGAAGTGCATCCAGTTTTTGCCGTAAGCCTCTCTACTTTCTTGCACATGCTATGTGGGTGAAATGATGATACCATGCCAACTTTCAACCTTTTCAGAGTCCATTTGTAGTGCTTTTCAATTTCAGGGTCGTATAGCTCAAAATATTCAGTAAATGCATGAAAAATAACAACTAAAGTCAGAAAGGGTTGAAAATTGATGATGTGTCTTTGAATGGTGCATTTTGAACAAGGAAAAAGTATGGAGTTGAAATAAGTTCAAAAAATGAAATCCCTTTGTAACAGACGAGTTTCCGTATGAAACCATGATACTTCGAAAGAGATTGTCCGTTTTGTACATGAAGTGCATCTAGTTTTTGCCGTAAGCCTCTCTACTTTCTTGCACATGCTATGTGGGTGAAATGATGATACCATGCCAACTTTCAACCGTTTCAGAGTTCATTTGTAGTGTTTTTCAATTTCAGGGTCTTATAGCTAAAAATAATCAGTAAATGCATGAAAAATAACAAATGAAGTCAGAAAGGGTTGAAAATTGATGATGTGGCTTTCAGTGGTGCATTTTGAACACAGAAAAAGTATGGAGTTGAAATAAGTTCAAAAAATTGAAATCCTAGATGAGTTTCCATATGAAACCCTGATACTTCGAAAGAGATTGTCCGTTTTGTACACGAAGTGCATCCAGTTTTTGCCGTAAGCCTCTCTACTTTCTTGCACATGCTATGTGGGTGAAATGATGATACCATGCCAACTTTCAACCTTTTCAGAGTCCATTTGTAGTGCTTTTCAATTTCAGTGTCTTATAGCTCAAAATAATCAGTAAATGCATGAAAAATAACAAATGAAGTCAGAAAGGGTTGAAAATTGATGATGTGTCTTTGAATGGTGCATTTTGAACAAGGAAAAAGTATGGAGTTGAAATAAGTTCAAAAAATGAAATCCCTGATGAGTTTCCATATGAAACCCTGATACTTCGAAAGAGATTGTCTGTTTTGTACACGAAGTGCATCCAGTTTTTGCCGTAAGCCTCTCTACTTTCTTGCACATGCTATGTGGGTGAAATGATGATACCATGCCAACTTTCAACCTTTTCAGAGTCCATTTGTAGTGCTTTTCAATTTCAGGGTCTTATAGCTCAAAATAATCAGTAAATGCATGACAAATAACAAATGAAGTCAGAAAGGGTTGAAAATTGATGATGTGGATTTGAATGGTGCATTTTGAACACAGAAAAAGTATGGAGTTGAAATAAGTTCAAAAAAAATGAAATCCCTTTGTAACAGACGAGTTGCCGTATGAAACTCTGATACTTCGAAAGAGATTGTCCGTTTTGTACACGAAGTGCATCCAGTTTTTGCCGCAAGGCTCTCTACTTTCTTGCACATGCTATGTGGGTGAAATGATGATACCATGCCAACTTTCAACCTTTTCACAGTCCATTTGTAGTGCTTTTCAATTTCAGTGTCTTATAGCTCAAAATAATCAGTAAATGCATGAAAAATAACAAATGAAGTCAGAAAGGGTTGAAAATTGATGATGTGTCTTTGAATGGTGCATTTTGAACAAGGAAAAAGTATGGAGTTGAAATAAGTTCAAAAAATGAAATCCCTTTGTAACAGACGAGTTTCCGTATGAAACAATGATACTTCGAAAGAGATTGTCCGTTTTGTACATGAAGTGCATCTAGTTTTTGCCGTAAGCCTCTCTACTTTCTTGCACATCCTATGTGGGTGAAATGATGATACCATGCCAACTTTCAACCGTTTCAGAGTTCATTTGTAGTGTTTTTCAATTTCAGGGTCTTATAGCTAAAAATAATCAGTAAATGCATGAAAAATAACAAATGAAGTCAGAAAGGGTTGAAAATTGATGATGTGGCTTTGAGTGGTGCATTTTGAACACAGAAAAAGTATGGAGTTGAAATAAGTTCAAAAAATTGAAATCCCAGATGAGTTTCCATATGAAACCCTGATACTTCAAAAGAGATTGTCCGTTTTGTACATGAAGTGCATCCAGTTTTTGCCGTAAGCCTCTCTACTTTCTTTCACATGCTATGTGGGTGAAATGATGATACCATGCCAACTTTCAACCTTTTCAGAGTCCATTTGTAGTGCTTTTCAATTTCAGTGTCTTATAGCTCAAAATAATCAGTAAATGCATGAAAAATAACAAATGAAGTCAGAAAGGGTTGAAAATTGATGATGTGTCTTTGAATGGTGCATTTTGAACAAGGAAAAAGTATGGAGTTGAAATAAGTTCAAAAAATGAAATCCCTGATGAGTTTCCATATGAAACCCTGATACTTCGAAAGAGATTGTCCGTTTTGTACACGAAGTGCATCCAGTTTTTGCCGTAAGCCTCTCTACTTTCTTGCACATGCTATGTGGGTGAAATGATGACACCATGCCAACTTTCAACCTTTTCAGAGTCCATTTGTAGTGCTTTTCAATTTCAGGGTCTTATAGCTCAAAATAATCAGTAAATGCATGACAAATAACAAATGAAGTCAGAAAGGGTTGAAAATTGATTATGTGGATTTGAATGGTGCATTTTGAACACAGAAAAAGTATGGAGTTGAAATAAGTTCAAAAAAATAAATCCCTTTGTAACAGACGAGTTGCCGTATGAAACTCTGATACTTCGAAAGAGATTGTCCGTTTTGTACACGAAGTGCATCCAGTTTTTGCCGCAAGGCTCTCTACTTTCTTGCACATGCTATGTGGGTGAAATGATGATACCATGCCAACTTTCAACCTTTTCACAGTCCATTTGTAGTGCTTTTCAATTTCAGTGTCTTATAGCTCAAAATAATCAGTAAATGCATGAAAAATAACAAATGAAGTCAGAAAGGGTTGAAAAGTGATGATGTGTCTTTGAATGGTGCATTTTGAACAAGGAAAAAGTATGGAGTTGAAATAAGTTCAAAAAATGAAATCCCTTTGTAACAGACGAGTTTCCGTATGAAACCATGATACTTCGAAAGAGATTGTCCGTTTTGTACATGAAGTGCATCTAGTTTTTGCCGTAAGCCTCTCTACTTTCTTGCACATGCTATGTGGGTGAAATGATGATACCATGCCAACTTTCAACCGTTTCAGAGTTCATTTGTAGTGTTTTTCAATTTCAGGGTCTTATAGCTAAAAATAATCAGTAAATGCATGAAAAATAACAAATGAAGTTAGAAAGGGTTGAAAATTGATGATGTGGCTTTGAGTGGTGCATTTTGAACACAGAAAAAGTATGGAGTTGAAATAAGTTCAAAAAATTGAAATCCTAGATGAGTTTCCATATGAAACCCTGATACTTCGAAAGAGATTGTCCGTTTTGTACACGAAGTGCATCCAGTTTTTGCCGTAAGCCTCTCTACTTTCCTGCGCATGCTATGTGGGTGAAATGATGATACCGTGCCAACTTTCAACCTTTTCAGAGTCCATTTGTAGTGCTTTTCAATTTCAGGGTCTTATAGCTCAAAATAATCACTAAATGCATGAAAAATAACAAATGAAGTCAGAAAGGGTTGAAAAATGATGATGTGGCTTTGAATGGTGCATTTTGAACACAGAAAAAGTATGGAGTTGAAATAAGTTCAAAAAATGAAATCCCTTTGTAGCTCACGAGTTTCCGTATGAAACCTTGATACTTCGAAAGAGATTGTTTGTTTTGTACACGAAGTGCATCCAGTTTTTGCCGTAAACCTCTCTACTTTCTTGCACATGCTATGTGGGTGAAATGATGATACCATGCCAACTTTCAACATTTTCAGAGTCCATTTGTAGTGCTTTTCAATTTCAGGGTCTTATAGCTCAAAATAATTAGTAAATGCATGAAAATAACAAATGAAGTCAGAAAGGGTTGAAAATTGATTATGTGGCTTTGAATGGAGCATTTTGAACACAGAAAAAGTATGGAGTTGAAATAAGTTCAAAAAAATGAAATCCCAGACGAGTTTCCGTATGAAACCCTGATACTTCGAAAGAGAGTGTCCGTTTTGTACACGAAGTGCATCCAGTTTTTGCCGTAAGCCTCTCTACTTTCTTGCACATGCTATGTGGGTGAAATGATGATACCATGCCAACTTTCAACCTTTTTAGAGTCCATTTGTAGTGCTTTTCAATTTCAGGGTCTTATAGCTCAAAATAATCAGTAAATGCATGAAAAATAACAAATGAAGTCCGAAAGGGTCGAATAGCTCATGTATCAACTAGGGCTGTCCGTATCTTCCATGTTTGGCGGGTTATTCTCAAGAGGAGTGGACTCCGCTCCTCACTCATGAGATAAATGGCTGGTCACCGGGATGCCTAGTCCCACTCTTTATGCAAACTAAATCAAAATAATTGCAAACAAAACTCCCCCTGGGACTCTTGTTAGTTGGAGGCATTCCTTGTTTCGAGCAAGCCATGGATTGATGCTTGTTGGTGGAAGGGTGAGTATAAACTTAACCATTCTATTTGGGAACCACCTATAATGTGTGTAGCATGGAAGATATCGCCATCTCTTGGTTGTTATGTTGACAATGAAAGTATGCCGCTCAAAATATTATTCACCTCTATTTCAAAACCGAGCTCTGGCACCTCTACAAATCCCTGCTTCCCTCTGCGAAGGGCCTACCTATTTACTTTTATGCTGAGTCATCATCCTCTTATTAAAAAGCACCAGTTGGAGAGCACCGCTGTCATTTGCATTCATTACTGTTAGTTTACATTGAGTATGACTTGACTGGATCTCTTTTACCATGAATTACAATGTCTAGTCAGTCCTTGGTCTTTAAAGGTGATCTGCATTTATGTTTTGCGGTCTCAGAAAGGGCTAGCGAGATACCAGCTTGTTATATCATATTATGATTGTTTTGAGAAAGTGTTGTCATCCGAGATTCATTATTATTGCTCGCTAGTTGATTATGCCATTGATATGAGTAAAACTTGAGACCTAAGCGTTATTGCGAATGTGGTTAGTTATTGCTGAAAACTTGAATGTTGGCTTTACATATTTACAACAACAAGAGCAAACAGAGTTTGTAAAAGTTTTTCTTTATCACTTTCAGTTTGTCAAGTGAATTGCTACCCCGCCATCTCAGCGACGAAGCAGCATGGCTTCCACGGAGCTGCTTCAGGAGCCTGTCTTCACGGCTCCTGCTAGCTACCTCGTGGATGCTATCACGGAGTCTCAGAATTGCCACCTTATGACGCAGCGGATGGAATTGAAAGTCAAGGCGGCTGTTGGCTCTGTTGCACCTCCTGAACCTGGCGCAACTTTTCACTGCCAGCCGATTCCAGAAGGATATGCTAGGGTGATGGTGGATGAAATCAGAGAAGGATTTGAGGACCTCCAGCTTGACCACCCTACGGGTGACGGGGAGACTCGGCTGGGTTCTTGTCTGAAGACTCCATGCCTATGGCGGAAGGAGCTCATCAACCTTCCGAACTGGACGCCTCCTCCTCCTCCTCCGGCGAGTCAGGGCACTCCGCCTCCTCCACCGCATCCTCCTCCGGCGAGTGATCAGGGCACTCAGCCTCCTTCTCCGGCGCGTGGCGGCACTCCGCCTCCTTCCCCGCCTGCGCTGGCGCGCCCGAGCAGCCATGAGCCTCCTCCTCTGGCGCGTGGCAGCACTTCGCCTTCGCCGGCGCGCCCGTGCAGCCACCAGCCTCCTCCTTCTCCGCCTCGCTAGCAAGGGTGGAAGAGACTCGCCGTCACCCCGGCTGCTCCGGCGTGTCGTAGTCCTTCTCCTCCGCCTCGTAAGCAAGCACGAAAGATGACAGCCATAGCCACTCCGTCTGCTCTGGCGTCTAGCAGTACAACCAGAGGTGGGAAGCAATACAGATTCGGTCCACCTCTCAAGCCTCTAGAGAAGTTATCATACGAGAGGACCGTGGAAGAAAATGCGAAGATCGTGGAAAAAGAAGTGAAGGACTTCTTTGAAGGGGTGAAAGCAAAGAGACATCCACCTCCGGAGGAGAAGGTAGGCCGGGTGAAAGAAAAGCGCACTATCGATGCCCTAAGGAAACCACCAAAGTCTCCGCTGAAAAACAACTATGAGCGCATTACTGCAAAGGTATATACCGAAGCGGAGCGGTCGGGAAATACTATCAGTGATCGAAGGTTAGCAGAACGACGAGTTGGGAAAAAAATTGCCCAGCTTGGCGAACAAGCGGACCAATCGTGCCCCCTGCTCAAGGTGTCTAGCGATATCATCGCTAATGATCCGGGGATGGTGCCCGTTTATAGCAATCTTCAAGATTACCTGCCCGACAATGTACATTATGATTTCTTGGAGGTGTAAGAACACCAATACCATTACGGGAAGCCTCTTGTCAAAGATGAAAAATCTCTAACGACGATGATGCAAAGTTTCCATGATTGGTACATGAAAACCTACAGAGAGTCTGGAGGGACGGATAATTTGTATCTGAGAGTTAAAGAGGAGCACGACCTTGTTGGAATTGATTTGTTGACTGTTCCATTTGAGGAGTTCTTCCAGTGGTTCAATCAAAAGGCCCTCGATAAATTAACGGCCACTTGCTACTGTCTGTAAGTACTACTTCTGTCATTAAATCTCTATATATAGCTCAGCTCTTTCATTGCATGTATATATGATTATCCTCACTATATTATGCAGATTGAAGATCGTCGAGTGCAGAAAAGCAGAAATGTATGATATTGGGTTCATTAACACAAATCTCATAGATCAATTTGAGGTTGAAAAGAACACAGATGATGCTGAGGCCAACTTACTCAAATCATTGATAATAAATCAAAACAAAGATAAAATACTCTTTCCTTACAACTTCGAGTGAGTGTTACTATCTTGTGCATATTCGGTTTCCCTTATTACTCGAGCGAGGTTATAGTAATGTAATTGATGAGTTATGCATGTGTGCGCAGCTTCCACTATATTCTCCTGGAGATTAAGCTTGAGCAGGGACTAATAACCGTGTTAGACTCGAGACGAAAAGATCCCAAGGCCTATGCGGACATGACTAAAATTCTCAACGAGTAAGTTCACTCGATCATTATCGCACCATATCGGCAACTTTTTGTTCATTTCCTGATATCTCAAGTAATAATTATTTTCTTTGTCTTGCAGGGTTTGGAAAAAGTTCACCGAAGAAGTTCCGGGACTACCGAAGGAGCTGCGATATACATACCCGAAAGTAAGTACTACTAGCTAGCTAGTTCCGCACATCTCCCGTTGATTCTAGCTACTTTCATCAATGCAATTTATAATGCTTCATTATCAGTTTGATTGACCTCTATTTCTCGTAAAGTGCTTGTGGCAGGAACAAGGGAATGATTAATGTGGATACTACGTGTGCGAGATCATCTACAACGCGACTTGCAAAGATAAGCGGGGCTACTCTAAAAAGACAATTTGATGTGCGTAAGCAATAATATTCACAATTTCATTTTATTACACCATCATTTCTGTTGAGTTGCAATCATATATATGTATTAACCCCTGTTACATCTCCGTCGTATCTACTTTTCCAAACACTTTTGCCCTTGTTTTGGACTCTAACTTGCATTATTTGAATGGAACTAACCCGGACTGCCGCTGTTTTCAGCAGAATTGCCATGGTGTTATTTATGTGCAGAAACAAACGTTCTCGGAATGACCTGAAACTTCACGAAGCAACTTTTTGGAAAATATAAAAAAATACCTGCAAAAGATGAAGGCCAGAGGGCCCACTATTGGGGAACGTAGCAGAATTTTAAAATTTTCTACGCATCACCAAGATCAATCTATGGAGTCATCTAGCAATGAGGGAGAGAGGAGTGAATCTACATACCCTTGTAGATCGCGCGCGGAAGCGTTCAAGAGAACGGGGTTGATGGAGTCGTACTCGTCGTGATCCAAATCACCGATGACCTAGCGCCAAATGGATGGCACCTCCGCGTTCAACACACGTACGGTTGGGAAGACGTCTCCTCCAACTTGATCCAGCAAGGGGGAAGGAGAGGTTGATGAAGATCCAGCAGCATGACGGTGTGGTGGTGGAAGCAACGGTGATCTCAACAAGGCTTCGCCAAGCACAGGGAGAGGGAGGAGTGTCACGGGAGGGAGAGGGAGAGGCCAGGGGCTAGGGTGTGGTTGCCCTCCCTCCCCCCCACTATATATAGGGTCCCTAGGGGGGCGCTGGCCCTAGGAGATCCAATCTCCAAGGGGGGGCGGCGGCCAAGGGGGTGGCTTGCCCCCCAAGCCAAGTGGGGCGCCCCCACCCCTAGGGTTTCCAACCCTAGGCGCAGAGGGAGGCCCAAGGGGGGCGCACCAGCCCACTAGGGGCTGGTTCCCCTCCCACTTCATCCCATGGGGCCCTCCGGGATAGGTGGCCCCACCCGGTGGACCCTCGGGACCCTTCCGGTGGTCCCGGTACAATACCGATTACCCCCGAAACTTTCTCGATGGCCGAAACTTGACTTCCTATATATAAATATTCACCTCCGGACCATTCCGGAACTCCTCGTGATGTCCGTGATCTCATCCGGGACTCCGAACAACTTTCGGGTTACCGTATACTAATATCTCAACAACCCTAGCGTCACCGAACCTTAAGTGTGTAGACCCTACGGGTTCGGGAGACACGCAGACATGACCGAGACGACTCTCCGGTCAGTAACCAACAGCAGGATCTGGATACCCATGTTGGCTCCCACATGCTCCTCGATGATCTCATTGGATGAACCACGATGTCGAGGATTCAATCAATCCGTATACAATTCCCTTTGTCAATCGGTACGTTACTTGCCCGAGACTCGATCGTCGGTATCCCAATACCTCGTTCAATCTCGTTACCGGCAAGTCACTTTACTCGTACCGTAATGCATGATCCTGTGATCAACCACTTGGTAACATTGAGCTCATTATGATGATTGAGGGAGTCCTAGATTAGGGGGTGTCCGGATGGCCGGACTATACCTTCAGTCGGACTCCAGGACTATGAAGATACAAGATTGAAGACTTCGTCCCGTGTCCGGAAGGGACTCTCGTTGGCGTGGAAGGCAGGCTTGGCGATATGGATATTCAGATCTCCTACCATTGTAACCGACTCTATGTAACCCTAACCCTATCCGGTGTCTATATAAACCGGAGGGTTTTAGTTCGTAGGACAACATACACATCAACAATCATACCATAGGCTAGCTTCTAGGGTTTAGCCTCTCCGATCTCGTGGTAGATCAACTCTTGTACTACCCATATCATCAATATTAATCAAGCAGGACGTAGGGTTTTACCTCCATCGAGAGGGCCCGAACCTGGGTAAAACTTCGTGTCCCTTGCCTCCTGTTACCATCCGACCTAGACGCACAGTTCGGGACCCCCTACCCGAGATCCGCCGGTTTTGACACCGACATTGGTGCTTTCATTGAGAGTTCCTCTGTGTCGTCGCCGTCAGGCTCGATGGATCCAACGATCATCAATGGCGATGCAGTCCAGGGTGAGACCTTCCTCCCTGGACAGATCTTCGTCTTCAGCGGCTTCGCACTGCGGGCCGATTCACTTGGCCGTCGAGAGCAGAGCAAAAGCTACGCCCCTGGCCGTCAGGTCAAATTTGGAAGTTTAAACTACATGACTGACATCCGCGGGGACTTGATCTTCGACGGATTCGAGCCACTGCCGAGCGCGCCGCACTGTCCCGACGAGCATGATCTAGCTCTGCGGCCAAACAGTGCCCTGGAGGCCGCACCCGCATCGGCTCCGATCCTTAATTCGGAGCCAACTGCGCCAACCAAGGATGGGCGGATGGACGCCGCCTCGGGGGCTGCGATCCCCACAGTGATTGAGCCGAACACCAGCCCTGCACTCCGCGAGACTCGTGACTCCAAGGAGCCGGACTCCTCTCCGGACTCCGAACCCTCCGCGCCCCAACCAATCGAATCCGATTGGGCGCCGATCATGGAGTTTGCTGCCACGGACATCTTTCAGCACTCGCCTTTTGGCGATATTCTAAAGACACTGAAGTCTCTCTCTTTATCAGGAGAGCCCTGGCCGGACTACGGTCAGCAAGATTGGGATGCGGACGATGAAGAAATTCAAAGCCCACCCACCACCCACTTTGTTCCCACTGTCGATGATTTAACCGACATGCTCGACTTCGACTCCGAAGACATCGACGGTATGGACGCCAATGAAGGAGACGAGGAAGAACCAGCACCTATTGGGCCCTGGAACGCCACCTCATCATATGACGTATACATGGTGGACGCGCCAAAAGATGACGACGAGGAGCGGAAGGAAGCACCGAAGGGTTGTTCCCTCGAAAAGCAGTCAAAGCGGCGATGCAAGCGCCACCCCAAATCCCGCCTCGACAGAAATAGCGATCACACAGACCCAGCGTTGGAGCAGGGTGAACTGCTGCCGGACAACGGTAATCCGGATAATCAAACCGAACAAACAAATCCTATCAAGGATAATGGTCCGGACGACATAACGCCGGACAGACACCCGGAGCAGTAGACTGCCCGTAAAAGGCTTGTTGCCACCGTGAGGAGTCTGAAAAAGCAGAAGCAACGGCTCAAGGCTACGCAAGACACACTCCACATTAGATGGAGCAAAATACTCAACATGGCAACGAGGTATGGCGACAATCGCCCCTCCAAGAGCTACCCAAAGCGGAAGCTGCTACCCGAATTCGATGAGGAGGCCTCAGACCCCCCACAACCAAATATCAAATAGCCACCTGGTCGGATAGACAACTCCTCTACCAACACAGAGCGGCATACAACGCCGCTCACAATACAATACGCGACCCATGCGAGGGCTCGCACCCAAAGGACGACGCAACAAGATCCATCTATGGACCACGCAAGCGCGTCCCAGCATACAATGCAACACAACAAACACCCGAACAACGTGGTACACCCGGCTACAGGGGTGCCGCACACCCCCTATGTTTCACCGATGAGGTGCTGGACCATGAATTTCTAGAGGGATTCAAGCCCATAAACATAGAGGCATACGAAGGAACAATAGACCCTGGGGTCTGGATTGAGGACTACATCCTTCATATCCATATGGCTCGAGGAGATGATCTCCACGCCATCAAGTACCTACCCCTCAAGCTCAAAGGGCCAGCTCGTCACTGGTTCAAAGGCCTCCCCGAAAGCTCCATTGGAAGTTGGGAAGAGCTAGAAGACGCATTTCGGGCAAATTTTCAAGGGACTTATGTCCGACCTCCGGATGTGGACGATTTGAGTCATATAACTCAACAGCCCGGAGAGTCAGCCCGAAAGCTTTGGAACAGGTTTCTTACTAAAAAGAACCAGATTGTCGACTGTCCGGACGCCGAAGCCTTGGCAGCTTTCAAGCATAGCGTCCGTGACGAATGGCTCGCCAGACACCTCGGCCAAAATAAGCCGAGAACGATGGCCGCATTAACAAACCTCATGACCCGCTTTTGTGCGGGTGAGGACAGCTGGCTAGCCAGATGCAGCACCAACGACCCCAGTACATCTGAAGTTAGAGATGGAAATGAGAAATCACAGCACAACAGCAATAACAAGCGCTGGATTAAAGAAGACAGCATGAAGGGCACGACAGTAAATGCCGGATTCAAAGGCTCTCGGCCAGGTCAAAAGCCACCCCCTAAAGGCACCAGGGATGAACTATCCAGCCTCAACAAAATTCTGGACCAAGTATGTCAGATCCATAGTACCCCTGGTAAACCCGCTAATCATACCCACAGAGAATGTTGGGTCTTCAAGCAGTCCGGCAAGCTCAATGCCGTACACAAGGGGGAGGATACACCAAGTGAACACGAGGACGAGCCTCCCAAACAAGACGCGGCAGAGCAAAAGAAAATTCCACCAGAAGTCAAAACAGTAAACGTGTTACACGTGATCAAGGGAAAAAACAACGCGGCACTCTCAGGAACATATACCCAAGTGCCTGTCACCACGAAGTCCTGCCACTGGTCGTCTCAAACGATCACTTTCGACCATCGCGATTACTCAGCAAGTATCCGACACGCAGGATGGGCTGCCCTGGTATTAGACCCAGTAATTGCCGGATATCACTTCACACGAGTCTTGATGGACGACGGCAGTAGCCTAAACCTAATATATCAGGATACAATCCGCGGGATGGGGTTAGACCCAACACAAATTCGCCATAGCAATACTACCTTTAAAGGAGTAACGCAGGCCCAGGGGCCTGTTGTACGGGCTCCCTCTCATTACAAGTTACATTCGGCTCCCCCGATAACTTCCGTCGCGACCATTTAACTTTCCACATCGCTCCGTTTCAAAGTGGCTATCAAGCACTGCTCGGACGCGAAGCTTTTGCTCGCTTTAATGCAATACCACACTACGCCTCCCTCACACTCAAGATGCCCGGTCCACGTGGCATCATTACAGTGCACGGAGATATCAAGCACCCTCTGCGCGCCGAAGAGAGTGAGGCTGCCTTGGCAGCCAAACATTAAAGGCGTTCGGACCAGCGATCGAGTCCGGCACCGCTATTTACACCGAATAAGTGACCACACCCCTATTTTTCAATACAAGGGGCTCAACGCGCGCAGACAAGTGGAAATTTCTTATCATCTTCAATTATACATGGTTTCTCTAAAAACCACCTTTTTGCACGACAACTTTCTCACTTAACTTCCTCTCTTTTACAGACGATCATCATGCTAAACCCGTCCAGGATACGGCACAACGGAGACACAGGTGCAGACGTGCAGCAGGGACCCGCTCAAAGGATTCTTTTTAGATTAAGACCCTGCGTAAACCTTTTTTACTGTCTCTTGTTGATACATATCCACCGTTGTGAAGGATGCTGACATCTTGGCATGTGGCCACGCCAGAACAATGCACGTACCTGGACACAAGGGGCTTCTTACAAAGGCCATTATTTAGGCCCGGTTTATAACACAAAGACCGAATACCCTAGGGAGTGTTCAGCGTCGCGAGTTTGGCCCTATATGCATCAGCTCCGAATCATTGTCTTTGGTCAAATGTTGGGTTTGCCCGGCTCCTTTGTTTTGGTGCCTTACGTTCCGCTTTACCGGCTAAGGTAGCACCAGGAGAACTACTGCGAGTGTGCCCTGGTTCATCCGGATGAGCACCTCGGTAGAGAAAGCCGAAAACTGACTGTCATGATATAGCGTGAGACCGGTTAGCCACTCAATGACCTATGGGAATGCTAGAATTCCTCCGCCTAAACGAAGGGCCATTTTCCGGCCAGGCATGTACGCACCCTTAGATCGGGAGAGTGCGGAGCCACCAGGGGCTATCTAGTAGCCCCACTGTCAAACTCCTATGGCTAAGTGAAAGTGTTAAAGCATTATAGTCTGGTTGCCTCGCTCGCTCCGCTATCACCTCCTTAATAGGACCAAGACGTTTGGTTAAGTGTGAACGTGTGTTTTTGCTAGAACCTCCGCATTATATGCGTGGGGGTTGAAGCCGACGACTGCAATCTTTCAGGTTATACACACGTATACAAAAACGGCCGCCCAGGAGGCATCATATTACTTTTAGGCAAAAGTATAAAAATAGCCTTATCAAACTCTATAAAAGCATTTCGCTTACAATGAGATAACATATCACTCAAACATAATATTTTTTGAGCACTGGGCCTCTACCAAACGGGCACCCTCAAGAACTTCTTCAAAGTAGTGCTCAGCAGCCTTTCGGCCTATGGCCGAATCCCGCGCTGCAACATTGGTAGCATCCATCTCCGCCCAGTATGCCTTGACACGGGCAAAGGCCATCCGTGCGCCCTTTATGCACGCCGACCTCTTCATCGCATCAATGTGCGGCACCACATCAAGTAACTGCTGCACCAAGCTGAAATAGTTGTTCGGTTTTGACCCTTCCGGCCATAACTGATCCACAACAGACCTCATGGAGAGTCCGGACAACCTATGTAGTTCGACCCATTCGGCTAATTGGTCAGTCAATGACAACGGACGCTCGGGAGAACGGAATTGTCTCCAAAATAGCTGATCTACTTCACGGTACGTCTGACCCTGGAAGTACTTGGCCGCATCGGCAGCGCTCGCCGCCAAATCCATATACACATCCTCCAAACTCCACAGCCGATCCAGAGGGGCATACCGTGGATCTCTGAACCTCCTCTGCAACATAAAGGATTTCCCAGCTACAATATCCCCGGCTTCCCGCAGCTCCTCCTTCTTTGCCCTCATAGCAGAGCGGTGGTCTTTTCTCGTCGCAGCAGCCTTCTCAAGGTCCAATGCCTTCGCCTGGTTTTCCTTTTCAAGAACCCGGCAACGGTCGGCGGCGGCTTTTAATTCTTTGGCCATCTTGGCCATCTTGTCCCGGCTCTCGCCATGTGCGGCCTTCTCGGCTTGCAACTCTTCGGCCGCCTTCAAAGCAGCCGCATTACCCAACCTCGCGTGTTCCTTGGCTCGGGCAAGTTATGCCCGCAAGGCTTCAACAGTGGCAGCTCCATCTGCAGTCACAACATATTAAAGATGCTGGCATCATACTGCTCTTCCTATTGTGGCGTTTATCAGATAATGACACTTACCCTGTGCCTCGTCAAGCCTTTTGTTAACAAGATCGATGTCGGTGTCTGCCGCATCCAACTGCCGTTCTAAATGGGCAAACTTGCAAGTCCGGCTAGCCACCGGAGCTTCCATCACCTGCACACAGAAGCAGTATGGTTATTACCTGGGAATATGATCCTCTGTTCGTCGTCGTTTCCGACGACAACCAGAGTCTCAGGGGCTACTATCTACATAGGGCACACCTAGTATGTGCAGTACTATCATACATTCTTTTACGTACCTCAAAGCCTGTCAGTAGACTCATAAAAGCTTCATGCAATCCGCTTTCGGCGGACGATATTCTCTCCATCACCGTATTCATCAGCATACGGTGTTCATCTGAGATGGCCGCTCGCCCCACCAACTCCCTTAGAACATCCGATCGCACACTAGACGGTGCCGGACTCTTTTGTCTGCTCTCTTCGGGAGCCGGACACTGGGAGCTTCGGGGTCAATGGGATTATCTTCTGGCCTCACCGGACTCGGAGAGGCCCTCCACGACGACACTTCAGGGTCGCTCGCTTCCGGAGCGGAGGAGTTCGGAGGAGGCGTTTCGCTCTCCATCATCTCTGGAAGAAGATCCCCCGAAGACGAGCTCATTTGAGAGGGGCTAAGGCCCGAACTGCAAAAATATATGCGGTGGTTATCTTCTCAGAAGAAAAAGATGGCATATTTGTACTATTAAAGTATTTCGAGTCACTTACGACTCGTGGGAGAATTGATCCCCCCGCGGACTTTGTGCGGCAACATCGCCCCCCAAGGCAGGACCCTCTGTGGGAGACTTTTTCTCCCGTTTGGAAGCTTCGGCTTCCGAATCCCCGGGCGCAGTCCTTTTCCTCTTCAGGTCGTCTTCCTTCATGGAGACGCTCGCTCCCTCGGTTAGAATGGGCAGCGTTGGGGGCCCGCGTCCGCCCGCATTATCCTCCACAGTATCTTCCTTCAAGGGCTCCGGGCAAGGTGCGGTCTGGAGCATCTTTTCCAATACCGGGTTTTCCAAACCCTCAGGGAGGGGGGCCGAACACCGAATCAACTTTGCCTTTGTTAGCCAGTCCTGGTCAAAAAGCGAACTCTCAAAAAAAATAACTTTGTAACAAAAGAGAGATAGTATGTTCAGCTGGAGGATACCTTACCTGTTCGGCGGCGCGGTTACTACTCAGGCCCACATCCTCGGTGATTTCCGGACACTCCACCTAAGGTCCGAAGAATGACTTGTACATCTCCTCGTGCGTCAGGCCGAGAAAATCTTGAATGACACGCGGTCCCTCGGGATTGAACTCCCATAGGCGAAGAGGCCGGCGTTTGCAAGGCTGGACTTGATGAACCAGCATAACTTGTATTACCGCAACCAAACTAAAATCTCCATTGAAGAAATCTCGAATGTGGCTTTGCAGTATGGGCACGTCCTTGGCCGGCCCCCAGCTCAGACCTCTACTGATCCATGACATCAGTTGTGGTGGAGGGCCCGAGCGGAAAACAGGGGCGGCCGCCCACTTGGCACTTCTAGGAGCCGTGATATAGAACCACTCCTGTTGCCACAATTCAGACACCTCTGGGATGGAACCTTTGGGCCACGGGGCTCCCGTCATCCTGCGTATTGAGGCACTGCCACACGCTGCATGTTGCCCCTCGATCATCTTTGGCTTCACTTCAAAGGTCTTGAGCCAGAGGCCAAAGTGAGGGGTAACCCGGAGGAAGGCCTCGCACACGACAATAAATGTCGTGATATGAAGAAAGGAGTCCGGAGCTAGATCATGGAAGTCTAGCCCGTAATAAAACATCAAACCCCTGACAAAAGGATCCAGAGCAAGGCCTAGACCTCGGAGGAAGTGGGAGACGAACATGACGTTCTCGTTGGGTTCGGGGGTGGGAACGGCCTGCCCTCGAGGAGGCAGCTGATGCAAAATTTCGGCGGTCAGATATCTGGCCTCCCTCAACTTTTTGATGTCCTCTTCCGTGATGGAGGAAGGCACCCATTGGCCTTGAAAGCTAGATCCGGACATGACTGAAGGTTCGGAGCACCTGACCTGAACTTTGGGCGTTTGAGCTCGAGGTGGGGGAAGGATTTGATTGAGCACGGGAGGGAAAAATAAAAGCCTTGTCCCCTTTATAAAGAGGGTGAATATCAAGCGTCCTCTCTGTGTCCGTTTGGACTTGCCTATAATCTAGGAGTCCTAGAAGCGGTTGGGTTACCCACGCCCGTATTGATGAGAATCCCGGAATAAGGGGACACGATCTCTGCTTTAACAAGACGTGCCAAGGAAACCGCCTCGCATAACGCGCTGAGATGGGACAGTAAAACGGTTCGAATAAAAGCTTGGCCGTGGTGTGATCACACTACGGAATACGTCAGCAGATTAGATTTGTGTAAATATTATTCTCTCTATGGCAATATGTGGAAACTTATTTTGCAGAGCCGGACACTACTTTGTGTTCAAAATCTTCTATGAAGTACTTGGAGGAGGAACCCGCCTTGCAATGCCGAAGACAATTTGCGCGCCGGACTCGTCGTCATTGAAGCCTGGTTCAGGGGCTACTGAGGGAGTCCTGGATTAGGGGGTGTCCGGATGGCCGGACTATACCTTCAGCCGGACTCCAGGACTATGAAGATACAAGATTGAAGACTTCGTCCCGTGTCCGGAAGGGACTTTCCTTGGCGTGGAAGGCAAGCTTGGCGATACGGATATTCAGATCTCCTACCATTGTAACCGACTCTATGTAACCCTAACCCTATCCGGTGTCTATATAAACCGGAGGGTTTTAGTCCGTAGGACAATATACACATCAACAATCATACCATAGGCTAGCTTCTAGGGTTTAGCCTCTCTGATCTCGTGGTAGATCAACTCTTGTACTACCCATATCATCAATATTAATCAAGCAGGACGTAGGGTTTTACCTCCATCGAGAGGGCCCGAACCTGGGTAAAACTTCGTGTCCCTTGCCTCCTGTTACCATCCGGCCTAGACGCACAGTTCGGGACCCCCTACCCAAGATCCGCTGGTTTTGACACCGACAATGATGCATTACCGAGTGGGCCTAGAGATACCTCTCCGTCATACAGAGTGACAAATCCCAGTCTCGATTCGTGCCAACCCAACAGACACTTTCGGAGATACCTGTAGTGTACCTTTATAGTCACCCAGTTACGTTGTGACGTTTGGCACACCCAAGGCACTCCTACGGTATTTGGGAGTTGCACAATCTCATGGTCTAAGGAAATGATACTTGACATTCGGAAAAGCTATAGCAAACGAACTACACGATCTTTGAGCTATGCTTAGGATTGGGTCTTGTCCATCACATCATTCTCCTAATGATGTGATCCCGTTATCAATGACATCCAATGTCCATAGTCAGGAAACCATGACTATCTTTTGATCAACGAGCTAGTCAACTAGAGGCTCACTAGGGACGTGTTGTGGTCTATGTATTCACACATGTATTACGATTTCCGGATAACACAATTATAGCATGAACAATAGACAATTATCATGAACAAAGAAATATAATAATAACCATTTTATTATTGCCTCTAGGGCATATTTCCAACAGTCTCCCACTTCCACTAGAGTCAATAGTCTAGTTACATTGTGATGAATCGAACACCCATGCAGTTCTAGTGTTGATCATGTTTTGCTCTAGGGAGAGGTTTAGTCAACGGATCTGCCACATTCAGGTTCGTATGTACTTTACAAATATCTATGTCTCCATTTTGAACACTTTCACAAATGGAGTTGAAGCGACGCTTGATATGCCTGGTCTTCCTGTGAAACCTGGGCTCCTTGGCAAGGGTAATAGCTCCAGTGTTGTCACAGAAGAGAGTCATCGGGCCCGATGCATTGGGTATGACTCCTAGGTCGGTAATGAACTCCTTCACCCAGATTGCCTCTTATGCTGCCTCCGAGGCTGCCATGTACTCCGCTTCACATGTAGATCCCACCATAATGCTTTGCTTGCAACTGCACCAGCTTACTGCCCCACCATTCAAAATATACACGTATCCGATTTGTGACTTAGAGTCATCCAGATCTGTGTCGAAGCTAGCATCGATGTAACCCTTTACGACGAGCTCTTCGTCACCTCCATAAATGAGAAACATATCCTTAGTCCTTTGCAGGTACTTCAGGATATTCTTGACCGCTGTCCAGTGTTCCATGCCGGGATTACTTTGGTACCTTCCTACCAAACTTACAGCAAGGTTTACATCAGGTCTGGTACACAACATAGCATACATGATAGACCCTATGGCCGAGGCATAGGGGACGACACTCATCTTTTCTCTATCTTCTGCCGTGGTCGGGCATTGAGCCGTGCTCAATCTCGTACCTTGCAATATAGGCAAGAACCCCTTCTTTGACTGATCCATTTTGAACTTCTTCAATATCTTTTCAAGGTACGTACTCTGTGAAAGACCAATGAGGCGTCTCGATCTATCTCTATAGATCTTGATGCCTAATATATAAGCAGCTTCTCCAAGATCCTTCATTGAAAAACACTTGTTCAAGTAGGCCTTTATGCTTTCCAAGAATTCTATATCATTTCCCATCAACAGTATGCCATCCACATACAATATGAGAGATGCTACAGAGCTCCCACTCACTTTCTTGTAAATGCAGGCTTCTCCATAAGTCTGCGTAAACCCAAACGCTTTGATCATCTCATCAAAACGAATGTTCCAACTCCAAGATGCTTGCACCAGCCCATAAATCAAGCGTTGGAGCTTGCACACCTTGTCAGCATTCTTAGGATCGACAAAACCTTTCAGCTGCATCATATACAATTCTTCCTTAAGGAAACCATTAAGGAATGCCATTTTGACGTCCATTTGCCATATCTCATAATCATAGAATGCGGCAATTGATAACATGAGTCGGACGGACTTCAGCTTCGCTACGGGTGAGAAAGTCTCATAGTAGTCAACCCCTTGAACTTGTCGATAACCCTTAGCGACAAGCCGAGCTTTATAGATGGTTACGTTACCATCCGCGTCTGTCTTCTTCTTAAAGATCCATTTATTTTCTATGGCTCGCTGATCATCGGGCAAGTCAATCAAACTCCATACTTCGTTTTCATACATGGATCCTATCTCGGATTTCATGGCTTCCAGCCATTTGTTGGAATCCGGGCCCGCCATCGCTTCTTCATAGTTCGAAGGTTCACCGTTGTCTAACAACATGATTTCCAAGACAGGGTTGTCGTACCACTCTGGTGCGGAACGTGTCCTCGTGGACCTACAAAGTTCAGTAGCAACTTGATCTAAAGTTTCATGATCATCATCATCAACTTCCTCTCTAGTCGGTGCAGGCACCTCAGGAACATTTTCTTGAGCTGTGCCACTTACCGGTTCAAGAGGTAATACTTCATCAATTTCTACTTTCCTCCCACTTATTTCTTTCAATAGAAACTCTTTCTCTAGAAAGGACCCATTCTTGGCAACAAAGATCTTGCCTTCGGATCTGAGGTAGAAGGTATACCCTATAGTTTCTTTAGGGTATCCTATGAAGACACATTTTTCCGATTTGGGTTCAAGCTTTTTAGGTTGAAGTTTCTTGACATAAGCATCGCATCCCCAAACTTTTAGAAATGACAGCTTAGGTTTCTTCCCAAACCATAATTCATACGGTGTCATCTCAACGGATTTCGACGGAGCCCTATTTAAAGTGAATGCGGCAGTCTCTAAAGCATAGCCCCAAAATGACAGCGGTAGATCGGTAAGAGACATCATAGATCGCACCATATCCAATAGAGTGCGATTACGACGTTCGGACACACCATTACGCTGAGGTGTTCCAGGTGGCGTGAGTTGTGAAACTATTCCACATTTTCTTAAGTGTGTGCCAAATTCGTGACTCAAGTATTCTCCCCCACGATCTGATCGCAAGAACTTGATTTTCCTATCACGTTGATTTTCAACCTCGCTCTGAAATTCCTTGAACTTTTCAAAGGTCTCAGACTTGTGTTTCATTAAGTAGACATACCCATATCTACTCAAGTCATCAGTGAGGGTGAGAACATAACGATATCCACCACGAGCCTCAACACTCATTGGACCGCACACATTAGTATGTATGATTTCCAATAAGTTGGTTGCTCGCTCCATTGTTCCTGAGAATGAGAGTCTTGGTCATTTTACCCATGAGGCATGGTTCGCACGTGTCAAATGATTCGTAATCAAGAGACTCCAAAAGTCCATCTGCATGGAGCTTCTTCATGCATTTGACACCTATGTGACCAAGGCGGTGCTATGTCTCGAGCTAGCGTTGGTTTTCCCCGAAGAGGAGGGGGTGATGCAGCACAGTAGCGTAAGTATTTCCCTCAGTTTTTGAGAACCAAGGTATCAATCCAGTAGGAGGTCACGCGCAAGTCCCTCGTACCTGCACAAAACGGTAGCAACTCTCAACCAACGCTTAGGGGTTGTCAATCCCTTCACGGTCACTTACGAGAGTGAGATCCGATAGAGATAATATTTTTGGTATTTTTGGTATAAAGATGCAAAGTGAAAAGTAAAAGCAAAACAAGTAAAATAAAGTAATGGAGATTGATATGATGAGAATAGACCCGGGGGCCATAGGTTTCACTAGTGGCTTCTCTCAATAGCATAGATATTCTACGGTGGGTGAACAAATTACTGTTGAGCAATTGATAGAATTGAGCATAGTTATGAGGTTATCTAGGTATGATCATGTATATAGGCATCACGTCCGTGACAAGTAGACCGACTCCTGCCTGCATCTACTACTATTACTCCACTCATCGACCGCTATCCATCATGCATCTAGAGTATTAAGTTAAAAACAGAGTAACGCCTTAAGCAAGATGACATGATGTAGAGGAATAAATTCATGCATATGATAAATACCCCATCTTGTTATCCTCAATGGCGACAATACAATACGTGCCTTGCAACTCTTTCTGTCACTGAGTAAGGACATCGCAAGATCGAACCCAAAGCTAAGCACTTCTCCCATTGCAAGAACTACCAATCTAGTTGGCCAAACCAAACGGATAATTCGAAGAGACTTGCAAAGATAACTCAATCATACATAAAAGAATTCAGAGAAGATTCAAATATTATTCATAGATAAGTTGGATCATAAACCCATAATTCATCGGTCTCAACAAACACACCGCAAAAAGAAGATTACATCGAATAGATCTCCACGAGAGAGGGGGAGAACATTGTATTGAGATCCAAAAAGAGAGAAGAAGCCATCTAGCTACTAGCTATGGACCCGAAGGTCTGAAGTAAACTACTCACACTTCATCGGAAGGGCTATGGTGTTGATGTAGAAGCCCTCCGTGATGGATGCCCTCTCCGGTGGAGCTCCGGAACAGGCCCCAAGATGGGATCTCGTGGATACAGGAAGTTGGGCGGTGGAATTAGGTTTTTGGCTCCGTCTCTGGTCTAATGGGAGTACGTAGGTATATATAGGAGGAAGGAGCACGTCGGTGGAGCTCCGAGGGGCCCACGAGGCAGGGGGGCACGCCCAGGGGGGCGCCCTCCACCCTTGTGACCTCCCCGGAAACTTCTTGGAGTAGGGTCCAAGTCTCCTGGATCTTGTTCGGTGAGAAGATCACGTTCCCGAAGGTTTCATTCCGTTTGGACTCTGTTTGATATTTTGTTTCCTCGAAATACTGAAATAGGCAAAAAAACAGCAATTCTGGGCTGGGCCTCCGGTTAATAGGTTAGTCCCAGAAATAATATAAAAGTGGAAAATAAAGCCCAATATAGTCCAAAACAGTAGATAAAGTAGCATGGAGCAATCAAAATTTATAGATACATTGGAGACGTATCAGGCATCCCCAAGCTTAATTCCTGCTCGTCCTCGAGTAGGTAAATGATAAAAAGAGAATTTTTTATGTGGAGTGATACTTTGGCATAATTTCAATGTAAATCTTCTTAATCATGGTATGAATATTCAGATCGGAAAGGTTCAGGACAAAAGTTCATATTGACATAAAAATGATAATACTTCAAGCATACTAATCAAACAATTATGTCATCTCAAAATAACATGGCCAAAGGAAGTTCATCCCTACAAAATCATATAGTTAGGCTATGCTTCATTTTCGTCACACAAAGATGTTCCCAACTTCTATACCCCCGATGACAAGCCAAGAAATTGTTTCATACTCAAATAATCTCAAACTTTTTCAACCTTCACGCAATACATGAGCGCGAGCCATGGACATAGCACTATGGGTGGTATAGAGTATGATGATGGGGATTGTGTGGAGAAGACAAAAAAGGAGAAACTCTCACATCAACGAGGCTAATCAATGAGCTATGGAGATGCCCATCAATTGATGTTAATGCAAGGAGTAGGGATTGCCATGCAACGGATGCACTTGAGCTAAGAATGCTCAACAAAAGAAAACTAGTGGGTGTGCATCCAACTTGCTTGCTCATGAAGACCTAGGGCATTTTGAGGAAGCCCATCATTGGAATATACAAGCCAAGTTCTATAATGAAAAAATCCCACTAGTATGAACAAGACAACTTATGAGACTCACTACATGAAGAACAAGGTACTACTTTGAAGCACAAGTGTGGAAAAAGAGATAGTAGCATTGCCCTTTTTATTTTCTCTCTTTTTTTTGGGCCTTTCTTTTTTTCTTTTTGGCCTTTCTCTCTCTCTCTCTTTTTTGGGCAATGCTCTAATAATGATGATCATCACACTTCTATTGATTACAACATAATGATTACAACTCGATACTAGAACAAGATATGACTCTATATGAATGCCTCCGGCGGTGTACCGGGATGGTGCAATGA
Organism: Triticum aestivum; assembly: GCF_018294505.1. Lineage (NCBI taxonomy): Eukaryota > Viridiplantae > Streptophyta > Magnoliopsida > Poales > Poaceae > Triticum > Triticum aestivum. The sequence continues at coordinate 623,170,946 of NC_057806.1, read as the reverse complement.
ATCAAGAGTGACATGTATGAAAAATAATGAATGGTGGCTTTGCCACAAATACGATGTCAACTACAAGATCATGCAATGGCAATATGACAAAAGTAAAGCATGTCATGATGATGATGATGATGATGATGATGATGATGATGGAAGTTGCATGGAAATATATCTCGGAATGGCTATGGAAATGCCATGATAGGTAGGTATGGTGGCTGTTTTGAGGAAGATATGGGGAGGTTTATGTGTGAAAGAGTGTATCATATCACGGGGTTTGGATGCACCGGCGAAGTTTGCACCAACTCTCAATGTGAGAAAGGGAAATGCATGGTACCGAAGAGGCTAGCAAATGGCGAAAAGGTAAAAGTGCGTATAATCCATGGACTCAAGATTAGTCAAAAGAACTCATATACTTATTGCAAAAATTTAGAAGTCATCAAAAATCAAGTACTGCGCGCATGCTCCTAGGGGGATAGATTGGTAGGAAAAGACCATCGCTCGTCCCCGACCGCCACTCATAAGGATGCACAAGCCAGGTACACTTCATGCTTCAAATTTGTTACACAACTTTAACCATACGTGCATGCTACGGGACTTGCTAACTTCAACACAAGTATTTCTCAAATTCACAACTACTCAACTAGCACGACTATGATATTATCACCTCCATATCTCAAAACAATTATCAAGCATCAAACTTATCTTAGTATTCAACCCACTAAAAAGAAAGTTTCACATATCTTGAATACCAAGTATATTAACATTAAGCAAATTACCATGCTATTAACGACTCTCAAAATAATCTAAGTGAAGCATGAGAGATCAAGTTTATTTAAAACAAACCACCACCGTGCTCTAAAAGATCTAAGTGAAGCACTAGAGCAAAAATTATCATGCTCAAAAAGATATAAGTGAAGCACATAGAGTAAACTATCAAGCTCAAAAGATATAAGTGAAGCACATAGAGTATTCTAACAAATTTCAATTCATACATGGCTCTCTCAAAAGGTGTGTACAGCAAGGATGATTGTGGTAGACTAAAAAGCAAAGACACAAATAATACAAGACGCTCCAAGCAAAACACATATCATGTGGTGAATAAAAATATAGCTCCAATTAAATTACCGATGGAAGTGGACAAAAGAGGGGATGCCTTCCGGGGCATCCCCAAGCTTTGACTTTTTGGTGTCCTTGGATTATCTTGGGGTTGCCATGGGCATCCCCAAGCTTAGGCTCTTGCCACTCCTTGTTCCATAATCCATCAAAAGAATTCACCCAAAACTTGAAAACTTCACAACACAAAACTCAATAGAAATCTCGTGAGCTCCGTTAGAGAAAGAAAACAAAAGACTACTTTAAGGTACTGTAGTGTACTTGTTCTTTATTTGTATTGGTGTTAAACCTACTGTATTCCAACTTCTCTATGGTTTATAAACTATTTTACTAGCCATAGATTCATCAAAATAAGCAAACAACACACGCAAAACAGAATCTGTCAAAAACAGAACAGTCTGTAGTAATCTGTTACTAACGCAAACTTCTGGAACCCAAAAAAATCTACCAAAATTATTCGACCTGGGCAATTTGTTTATTGATCAGCAGCAATTGGAATCACTATTTTATCACGTTCTGGTGATTTTTGAAAATTCGGTCACTGAGCGCAAAGATTCTGGAAATTACAGCAAGATCAAATAACTATCTTCCAAGAAAATCTAATAGGTTTAACTTGGCACAAACACTAATTAAAAGATAAAACCACATCTAAACAGAATCCAGATGGATTATTTATTCCTAAACAGAACCAAAAACAAAAAACACAAAATAAAATTGGGTTGCCTCCCAACAAGCGCTATCGTTTAACGCCCCTAGCTAGGCATAAAAGCAAGGATAGATCTAGGTATTGCCATCTTTGGTAGGCAATCCATAAGTGGCTCTCATGATAGATTCATATGGTAATTTTATTTTCTTTCTAGGAAAGTGTTTCATGCCCTTCTTTGAGGGAAATTGGAATTTAATATTCCCTTCCTTCATATCAATAATTGCACCAATCGTTCTAAGGAAAGGTCTACCAAGAATAATAGGACATGAAGGATTGCAATCTATATCAAGAACGATAAAATCTACGGGCACATAATTCCTATTTGCAACAATAAGAACATCATTAATTCTTCCCATAGGCTTTTTAATAGTGGAATCCGCAAGATGCAAGTTTAGAGAGCAATCATCAAAGTCACGGAAATCTAGCAAATCACACAAAGCTTTGGGGATAGTAGAGACACTAGCACCCAAATCACACAAAAGCATAAAACTCGTAATTTTTAATTTTAATCTTAATTGTAGGTTCCCACTCATCATGGAGTTTTCTAGGGATAGAAACTTTCAAATCAAGCTTTTCTTCATAAGATTGCATTAAGGCGTCAACAATGTGTTCGGTAAAGGCCTTATTTCGATTATAAGCATGAGGAGAATTTAACACGGATTGCAACAAGGAAATACAATCAATTAAAGAGCAATTTTCATAGTTAAATTCCTTGAGATCCAAAATAGTGGGTTTAGCAATATCTAGATTTTTATTTCTTTCAATCCCTTTTTTATCAATTTCATCATCAGGATCTAAAAACTCAGAATTCTTAGAACGCCTTCTAGGTAAGGGAAGATCATAATCAGATTCATCAAGATTCACATTGCAAAACAACGATTTAATAGGGGACACATCAATAACTTTTAGATCTTCATCTTGATTTTTATAGGATTTAGAAGAACACGCTTTAATAAAGGCATCTTTGTAAGCACGCATCCTAGCGGTTCTTTCTTTGCACTCATCAATGGAAATTCTCATGGCTTTGAGAGACTCATTGATATCATGCTTAGGAGTAATAGATCTAAGCTTTAAAGAATCAACCTCAAGAGAAATTCTATCAACGTTCCTAGCCAAATCATCAACTTTAAGCAATTTCTCTTCAAGCAAAGCATTGAAATTCTTTTGCGAATTCATAAATTCTTTAACACTACTCTGAAATTCAGAGGGCATCTTATTAAAATTTCCATAAGAGTTGTTGTAGGAATTTCCATAATTATTAGAAGGATTACTAGGATAAGGCCTAGAATTAAAATTCCCTCTATACGCGTTGTTACCAAAACTATTCCTACCAACAAAATTCACATCCATAGATTCATTATTATTCTCAAGCAAAGTAGATAAAGGCATATTATTGGGATCAGAAGAAACACTCTTAACAAATAAATTCCTAAGTTCATCCATCTTTTCACTCAAAACATTGATTTCTTCTATAGCATGCACTTTTTTATTAGTAGATCTTTCAGTATGCCATTGAGAATAATTGACCATAATATTATCTAGGAGTTTAGTAGCATCTCCTAAAGTGATTTCCATAAAAGTGCCTCCCGCGGCCGAATCTAAAAGATTTCTAGAAGCAAAATTCAATCCAGCATAAATTTTTTGTATAATAATCCATAAGTTCAAACCATGAGTAGGACAATTATGTAGCATTAATTTCATTCTCTCCCAAGCTTGTGCAACATGTTCATGATCAAGTTGCTTAAAATTCATAATATCGTTCCTAAGAGAGATAATCTTAGCGGGAGGAAAATACTTAGAGATAAAAGCATCTTTGCACTTGTTCCAAGAATCAATACTATTTTTAGGCAAAGATGAAAACCACGCTTTAGCACGATCTCTAAGCGAAAAAGGAAATAGCTTCAATTTAACGACATCATTATCGACATCCTTTTTCTTTTGCATATCACATAAATCAACAAAGCCATTTAGATGAGTAGCGGCATCTTGACTAGGAACGCCGGCGAATTGATCTTTCATAACAAGATTCAACAAAGAAGTATTGATTTCACAAGATTCAGTATTGGCAAGAGGAGCAATTGGAGTGCTAAGGAAATCATTGTTATTGGTATTGGTGAAGTCACACAATTTGGTAGCATCTTGGGCCATCACGACAAGCAAGCAAACTAACACATGAGCAAACAAAAGGCAAAGGGAAAGAGAGGGCGAATAAAACGGCAAGGGTGAAGTGGGGGAGAGGAAAACGAGAGGCAAATGGAAAATAATGTAATGCAAGAGATAGAGATTGTGATGGGTACTTGGTATGTTGACTTATGCATAGGCTTCCCCGGCAACGGCGCCAGAAATGGCTCGTTGACGGGAGAGTAAATCTTGACTTGACTTGGTGTAGGCCTCCCCGGCAACGGCGCCAGAAATCCTTCTTGCTACGTCTCAAGCTAGCGTTGGTTTTCCCCGAAGAGGAGGGGGTGATGCAGCACAGTAGCGTAAGTATTTCCCTTAGTTTTTGAGAACCAAGGTATCAATCCAGTAGGAGGTCACGCGCAAGTCCCTCGTACCTGCACAAAACGGTAGCAACTCGCAACCAACGCTTAGGGGTTGTCAATCCCTTCACGGTCATTTAAGAGAGTGAGATCTGATAGAGATAATATTTTTGGTATTTTTGGTATAAAGATGCAAAGTGAAAAGTAAAAGCAAAACAAGTAAAATAAAGTAATGGAGATTGATATGATGAGAATAGACCCGGGGGCCATAGGTTTCACTAGTGGCTTCTCTCAAGAGCATAGATATTCTACGGTGGGTGAACAAATTACTGTTGAGCAATTGATAGAATTGAGCATAGTTATGAGGTTATCTAGGTATGATCATGTATATAGGCATCACGTCCGTGACAAGTAGACCAACTCATGCCTGCATCTACTACTATTACTCCACTCATCGACCGCTATCCAGCATGCATCTAGAGTATTAAGTTAAAAACAGAGTAACGCCTTAAGCAAGATGACATGATGTAGAGGAATAAATTCATGCAATATGATAAATACCCCATCTTGTTATCCTCGATGGCAACAATACAATACGTGCCTTGCAACTCTTTTTGTCATTGAGTAAGGACACCGCAAGATTGAACCCAAAGCTAAGCACTTCTCCCATTGCAAGAACTACCAATCTAGTTGGCCAAACCAAATGGATAATTCGAAGAGACTTGCAAAGATAACTCAATCATACATAAAAGAATTCAGAGAAGATTCAAATATTATTCATAGATAAGTTGGATCATAAACCCACAATTCATCGGTCTCAACAAACACACCGCAAAAAGAAGATTACATCGAATACATCTCCACGAGAGAGGGGGAGAACATTGTATTGAGATCCAAAAAGAGAGAAGAAGCCATCTAGCTACTAGCTATGGACCCGAAGGTCTGAAGTAAACTACTCACACTTCATCGGAAGGGCTATGGTGTTGATGTCGAAGCCCTCCGTGATGGATGCCCTCTCCGGCGGAGCTCCGGAACAGGCCCCAAGATGGGATCTCGTGGATACAGGAAGTTGCGGTGGTGGAATTAGGTTTTTGGCTCCGTCTCTGGTCTAATGGGGGTACGTAGGTATATATAGGAGGAAGGAGCACGTCGGTGGAGCTTCGAGGGGCCCACGAGGCAGGGGGCGCGCCCTCCACCCTCGTGACCTCCCCGGAAACTTCTTGGAGTAGGGTCCAAGTCTCCTGAATCACGTTCGCTGATAAGATCACGTTCCCGATGGTTTCATTCCGTTTGGACTCCATTTGATATTCTGTTTCCTCGAAATACTGAAATAGGCAAAAAAAAACAGCAATTCTGGGCTGGGCCTCCGGTTAATAGGTTAGTCCCAAAAATAATATAAAAGTGGAAAATAAAGCCCAATATAGTCCAAAACAGTAGATAAAGTAGCATGGAGCAATCAAAAATTATAGATACGTTGGAGACGTATCAGGCGGCAGTGCCACAAGTATGTGGGACTATCATTATCAACCTTACATCTTTTGGTATTCACACTATGAATATGTGTAACATTACGCTCGAGATTCATTAAGAATAAACCATTCACCAACGGAGCATGGCCATAAAACATATCTCTCATATAAATAGAACGACCATTATTCTCGGATTTAAATGAGTAGCCATCTCGAATTAAACGAGATCCTGATACAATGTTCATGCTCAAAGCTGGCACTAAATAACAATTATTGAGGTTTAAAACTAATCCCGTAGGTAAATGTAGAGGCAGCGTGCCGACGGCGATCACATCGACCTTGGAACCATTCCCGACGTGCATCGTCACCTCGTCCTTCGCCAGTCTCCGCTTATTCCGCAGCTCCTGCTTTGAGTTACAAATGTGAGCAACCGCACCGGTATCAAATACCTAGGAGCTACTACGAGTACTGGTAAGGTACACATCAATTACATGTATATCACATATACCTTTAGTGTTGCCGGCCTTCTTGTCCGCTAAGTATTTGGGGCAGTTCCGCTTCCAGTCACCACTTCCCTTGCAATAAAAACACTCAGTCTTGGGTTTGGGTCCATTCTTTGGCTTCTTCCCGGCAGCTTGCTCCGGGCGCGGCAACTCCCTTGTCGTCCTTCTTGAAGTTCTTCTTACCCTTGCCTTTATTGAACTTAGTGGTTTTATTCACCATCAAAACTTGATGTTCCTTTTTTGATTTCCACCTCTGCTGATTTCAACATTGAATATACCTCAGGAATGGTCTTTTCCATTCCCTGCATATTGAAGTTCATCACAAAGCTCTTGTAGCTCGGTGGAAGCGACTGAAGGATTCTGTCAATGACCGCGTCATCCGGGAGATTAAATCCTAGCTGAGTCAAGTGGTTATGCAACCCAGACATTTTGAGTATGTGCTCACTGACAGAACTATTTTCCTCCATCTTACAGCTGAAGAACTTGTCGGAGACTTCATATCTCTTGACCCGGGCATGAGCTTGGAAAACCATTTTCAGCTCTTCGAACATCTCATATGCTCCGTGTCTCTCAAAACGCTTTTGGAGCCCCGGTTCTAAGCTGTAAAGCATGCCGCACTGAACGAGGGAGTAATCATTAGCACGTGACTGCCAAGCGTTCATAACGTCTTGGTTCTCTGGGATGGGTGCATCACCTAGCGGTACTTCTAGGACATAATCTTTCTTGGCAGCTATGAGGATGATCCTCAGGTTCCGGACCCAGTCCGTATAGTTGCTGCCATCATCTTTCAGCTTGATTTTCTCTAGGAATGCGTTGAAGTTGAGGGCAACATTAGCGTGGGCCATTTGATCTACAAGACATAGTGTAAAGAGTTTTAGACTAAGTTCATGATAATTAAGTTCATCTAATCAAATTATTCAATGAACTCCCACTCAGATAGACATCCCTCTAGTCATCTAAGTGAAACATGATCCGAGTTAACTAGGCCGTGTCCGATCATCACGTGAGACAGACTAGTCAACATCGGTGAACATCTTCATGTTGATCGTATCTTCTATACGACTCATGCTCGACCTTTCGGTCTTCCGTGTTCCGAGGCCATGTCTGTACATGCTAGGCTCGTCAAGTCAACCTAAGTGTATTGCGTGTGTAAATCTGGCTTACACCCGTTGTATTCGAACGTTAGAATCTATCACACCCGATCATCACGTGGTGCTTCGAAACAACAAACCTTCGCAATGGTGCACAGTTAGGGGGAACACTTTCTTGAAATTATTATGAGGGATCATCTTATTTAAGCTACCATCGTTCTAAGAAAATAAGATGTAAAACATGATAAACATCACATGCAATCAAATAGTTACATGATATGGCCAATATCATTTGCTCCTTTTGATCTCCATCTTCGGGGCTTCATGATCATCGTTGTCACCGGCATGACACCATGATCTCCATCATCATGATCTCCATCATCGTGTCTTCTTGAAGTTGTCTCGTCATCTATTACTTCTACTACTATGGCTAACGCTTTAGCAATAAAGTAAAGTAATTACATGACGTTTATGTTGACACGGAAGTCATAAATAAATAAAGACAACTCCTATGGCTCCTGCCGGTTGTCATACTCATCGACATGCAAGTCGTGATTCCTATTACAAGAACATGATCAATCTCATACATCACATATATCATTCATCACACCCTTTTGGCCATATCACATCACATGGCACATGCTACAAAAACAAGTTAGACGTCCTCTAATTTTTGTTGGAAGTTTTTACGTGGCTGCTATAGGTTTCTAGCAAGAACGTTTCTTACCTACGCCAAAACCACAACGTGATATGCCAATTTCTATTTACCCTTCATAAGGACCCTTTTCATCGAATCCGGTCCGACTAAAGTGGGAGAGACAGACACCCGCCAGCCACCTTATGCAACTAGTGCATGTCAATCGGTGGAACCAGTCTCACGTAAGCGTACGTGTAAGGTCGGTCCGGGCCACTTCATCCCACGATGCCGCCGAATCAAGATAAGACTAGTAACGCAAGCAAATTGACAATATCCACGCCCACAACTGCTTTGTGTTCTACTCGTGCATAGAAACTATGCATAGACCTGGCTCATGATGCCACTGTTGGCGAACGTAGCCGAATTTTAAAATTTTCTACGCATCACCAAGATCAATCTATGGAGTCATCTAGCAACGAGGGAGAGAGGAGTGCATCTACATACCCTTGTAGATCGTGCGCGGAAGCGTTCAAGAGAACGGGGTTGATGGAGTCGTACTCGTCGTGATCCAAATCACCGATGACCTAGCGCCAAATGGACGGCACCTCCGCGTTCACCACACGTACGGTTGGGAAGACGTCTCCTCCAACTTGATCCAGCAAGGGGGAAGGAGAGGTTGATGAAGATCCAGCAGCACGACGGTGTGGTGGTGGAAGCAACGGTGATCTTGGCAGGGCTTCGCCAAGCACAGGGACAGGGAGGAGTGTCACGGGAGGGAGAGGGAGAGGCCAGGGGCTAGGGTGCGGCTGCCCTCCCTCCCCCTCCCCCCACTATATATAGGGTCCCTAGGGGGGCGCCGGCCCTAGGAGATCCAATCTCCAAGGGGGTGGCTTGCCCCCCAAGCCAAGTGGGGCGCCCCCACCCCTAGGGTTTCCAACCCTAGGCGCAGGGGGGGCCCAAGGGGGCGCACCAGTCCACTAGGGGCTGGTTCCCCTCCCAATTCAGCCCATGGGGCCCTTCGGGATAGGTGGCCCCACCTGGTGGACCCCCGGGACCCTTCCGGTGGTCCCGGTACAATACCGATTACCCCCGAAACTTTCTCGATGGCCGAAACTTGACTTCCTATATATAAATCTTCACCTCCGGACCATTCCGGAACTCCTCGTGACATCCGGGATCTCATCCGGGACTCCGAACAACTTTCGGGTTACCGTATACTAATATCTCAACAACCCTAGCATCACCGAACCTTAAGTGTGTAGACCCTACGGGTTCGGGAGACACGCAGACATGACCGAGACGACTCTCCGGTCAATAACCAATAGCAGGATCTGGATACCCATGTTGGCTCCCACATGCTCCTCGATGATCTCATCGGATGAACCACGATGTCGAGGATTCAATCAATCCGTATACAATTCCCTTTGTCAATCGGTACGTTACTTGCCCGAGACTCGATCGTCGGTATCCCAATACCTCGTTCAATCTCGTTACCGGTAAGTCACTTTACTCGTACCGTAATGCATGATCCCGTGATCAACCACTTGGTAACATTGAGCTCATTATGATGATTGAGGGAGTCCTAGATTAGGGGGTGTCCGGATGGCCGGACTATACCTTCAGCCGGACTCCAGGACTATGAAGATACAAGATTGAAGACTTCGTCCCGTGTCCGGAAGGGACTTTCGTTGGCGTGGAAGGCAGGCTTGGCGATATGGATATTCAGATCTCCTACCATTGTAACCAACTCTATGTAACCCTAACCCTATCCGGTGTCTATATAAACTGGAGGGTTTTAGTCCGTAGGACAACATACACATCACCAATCATACCATAGGCTAGCTTCTAGGGTTTAGCCTCTCCGATCTCGTGGTAGATCAACTCTTGTACTACCCATATCATCAATATTAATCAAGCAGGACGTAAGGTTTTACCTCCATCGAGAGGGCCCGAACTTGGGTAAAACTTCGTGTCGCTTGCCTCCTGTTACCATCCGGCCTAGACGCACAGTTCGGGACCCCCTACCCGAGATCCACCGGTTTTGACACCGACATTGGTGCTTGCATTGAGAGTTCCTCTGTGCCGTTGCCGTCAGGCCCGATGGCTCCTACGATCACCAATGGCGATGCAGTCCAGGGTGAGACTGTCCTCCCCGGACAGATCTTTGTCTTTGGCGGCTTCGCACTGCGGGCCAATTCACTTGGCCATCTAGAGCGGATCGAAAGCTATGCCCCTGGCCGTCAGGTCAGATTTGGAAGTTTAAACTACACGGCTGACATCCGCGGGGACTTGATCTTCGACGGATTCGAGCCACTGCCGAGCGCGCCGCACTGTTATGACGAGCATGATCTAACTCTGCCGCCGAACGGTGTCCTAGAGGCCGCACCCGCACCGGCTCCGACCCTTAGTTCAGAGTCAACTGCGCCGATCGAGGATGGGCGGTTGGACGCCACCTCGGGGGCTGTGATCCAAACGGCAATTGAGCTGAACACCAGCCCCGTACTCTGCAAGACTCATGACTCCATGGAGCCGGATTCTTCTCCGGACTCCGAACCCTTTGCGCCCCTGCCGATCGAATCCGATTGGGCGCCGATCATGGAGTTCACAGCCGCAGACGTCTTTCAGCACTCGCCTTTCGGCGATATCCTGAAGTCACTGAAGTCTCTCTCTTTATTAGGAGAGCCCTGGCCGGACTACGGTCAGCAAGGTTGGGGTACGGACGATGAAGGATAATTGTCCGGATGACATAACACCGGACAGGCACCTGGAGCAACAGAACGCCCGTAAAAGGCTTGTTGCCACCGCGAGGAGCCTTAAAAAGCAGAAGCGAAGGCTCAAGGCCGTGCAAGACACACTCCAATTCAGATGGAGCAAAATACTCAACACTGCAGCAAGGTACGGCGACAATCGCCCCTCCAAGAGCTACCCAAAGCGGAAGCTGCTACCCGAATTCGATGAGGAGGCCGCAGACCCCCCACAACCAAATATCAAAGCAGCCACCTGGTCGGATAGACGACCCCTCTACCAACACAGAGCGGCATACAACGCCGCTCACAATACAACACGCGACCCAGGCGAGGGTTCGCACCCAAAGGACGGTGCAACAAGATCCATCTATGGACCACGCAAGCGCCCCCAGCATACAATGCAACACAACAAATATCCGAACAACGCGGTATACCCAGCTACAGGGGTGCCACACACCCTCTATGTTTCACCGACGAGGTGCTGGACCATGAATTTCCAGAGGGATTCAAACCCGTAAACATAGAGGCATACGATGGAACAACAGACCCCGGGGTTTGGATTGAGGACTATATCCTTCATATCCATATGGCTCGAGGAGATGATCTCCACGCCATCAAATACTTACCCCTCAAGCTCAAAGGGCTAGCTCGTCACTGGCTCAAAGGCCTCCCCGAAAGCTCCATTGGAAGCTGGGAAGAGCTCGAAGACGCCTTTCGGGCAAATTTTCAAGTAACTTATGTCCGGCCTCCGGATGCGGACGATTTGAGTCATATAACTCAACAGCCCGAAGAGTCAGCCCGAAAGCTTTGGAACAGGTTTCTCACTAAAAAGAACCAGATTGTCGACTGTCCGTACGCCGAAGCCTTGACATCTTTCAAGCATAGCGTCCGTGACGAATGGCTCGCCAGACACCTCGGCCAAAATAAGCCGAGAACGATGGCCGCATTAACAAACCTCATGACCCGCTTTTGCGCGGGTGAGGACAGCTGGCTAGCCAAATGCAGCACCAGCGACCCCAGTACATCTGAAGTTAGAGATGGAAACGGGAAATCATGGCACAACAGCAATAGCAAACGCCGGAATAAAGAAGACAGCACGAAGGGCACGACAGTAAATGCCGGATTCAAAATCTCCTGGCCAAGACAAAAGCCGCCCACTAAAGGCACCAGGGATGACCCGTCCAGCCTCAACAAAATTCTGGACCAGGTATGTCATATACATAGTACCCCTAGCAAGCCCGCTAATCATACCCACAGAGAATGTTGGGTCTTTAAGCAGTCCGGCAAACTCAACACCGTACACAAGGGGGAGGATACACCAAGCGAAGACGAGGACGAGCCTCCCAAGCAAGACATTGGGGAACAAAAGAAATTCCCATTAGAAGTCAAAACAGTAAACGTACTACACATGATCAAGGGAAAAAACAATGCGGCACCCCCAGGAAAATATACCCAAGTGCCTGTCACCGTGAAGTCCTGCCAATGGTCGTCTCAACCGATCATCTTCGACCATCGCGATTACTCAGCAAGTATCCGACATGCAGGATGGGCTGCCCTGGTATTAGACCCAGTAATTAGCGGATATCACTTCACACGAGTCTTGATGGACGGCGGCAGCAGCCTAAACCTAATATACCAGGATACAATCCGCGGGATGGGGTTAGACCCAACACAAATTCGCCATAGCAATACTACCTTTAAAGGAGTAACGCCAGGCCCAAGGGCTCGTTGTACGGGCTTCCTCCTACTACAAGTTATATTCGGCTCCCCCGATAACTTCCGTAGCGAGCATTTAACCTTCCACATCGCTCCGTTTCAAAGTGGCTATCAAGCACTACTCGGGCGCGAAGCTTTCGCTCGCTTTAATGCAATACCACACTATGCCTCCCTCACACTCAAGATGCCCGGTCCACGTGGCATCATTTCAGTGCATGGAAATATCAAGCGATCTCCGCGCGTCGAAGAGTGTGAGGCTGCCTTGGCAGCCACACACTAAAGGCGCCCAGATTAGCCAAAACGCCCCATAGGTCGTCAAGACCTCAGACACAACTAATCAAGTCCGGCGCCGCTACTTACACCGAATAAATGGTCACACCCCTAGTCATCAATACAAGGGGCTCAACGTGCGCAGACATGTGGCCATTCCTCCTCATCTTGAATTATGCATAGTTTCTTTAACTATCTTTTTGCACGACAACCTTTTTCACCTAAATTCCTCTCTTTTACAGACGATCATCGTGCCACACCCGTCCAGGATACGGCACAACGGAGACACAGGCGCAGACGTGCAGCAGGGACCCGCTCCCAGGATTCTTTTTAGATTAAGACCCTGCGTAAACCTTTTTTACTGTCTCTTGTTGATACATATCCACCATTGAGAAGGATGCTGACGTCTTGGCATGTGGCCACGCCAGACCAATGCACGTACCTGGACATAAGGGGCTTCTTACGAAGGCCATTATTTAGGCCCGGTTTATACCACAAAGACCGAATACCTTAGGGAGTGTTCGGCGTCGCGAGTTTGGCCTTATATGCATCAGCTCCGAATCATTGTTTTTGGTCAAATGTTGGTTTTGCCAGGCTCCTGTGTTTTGGTGCCTTACGTTCCACTTTACCGGCTAAGGTAGCACCAGGAGAACTACTGCGATTGTGCCCTGGTTCATCCGTACGAGCACCTCGGTAGAGAAAGCCGAAAACTGATTGTCATGATCTAGCGCGAGACTGGTCAACCACTCGATGACCCATGGGAATGTTAGAATTCCCCCGCCTTAACGAAGGGCCGCTTTCCGGCCAGGCATATATGCCCCCCGGGATCGGGAGAGTGCGGAGCCACCAGGGGCTATCTAGTAGCCCCACTGTCAAACTCCTATGGCTAAGTGAAAGTGTTAAAGCATTATAGTCCGGTTGCCTCGCTCGCTCCGCTATCACCTCCTTAATAGGACCAAGATGTTGGGTTAAGTGTGAACGCGTATTTCTGCGAACACCTCCGCATTATATGCGTGGGGGTTGAAGCCGACGACTGCAATCTTTCAGGTTATACACACGTATACATAAACGGCCGCCCAGGAGGCATCGCAATACTTTCAGGAAAAAGTATAAAAGTAGCCTTATGAAAATTTATAAAAGCATTTCGCTTACAATGAGATTACACGTCACTCAAACATAATATTTTTTGAGCACTGGGTCTCTATCAAACGAGCACCCTCAAGAACTTCCTCAAAGTAGTGCTCAGCAGCCCTTTGACCTATGGCCGAATCCTGCGCTGCAACAGTGGTAGCATCCATCTCTGCCCAGTATGCTTTAGCACGGGCAAAGGCCATTCGTGCGCCTTCTATGCACGCCGACCTCTTCATCGCATTTATGTGCGGCACCACGTCAAGGAACTGCTGCACCAAGCTGAAATAGCTGCTCAGTTTTGACCTTTCCGGCCATAGCTAATCCACAACAGACTTCATGGAGAGTCCGGACAACCTATTTAGTTCGGCCCATTCGGCTAATTGGTCCGTCAATGAAAGTGGACGCTCAGGAGAAAGAAATTGTTTCCAAAACAGCTGGTCTACTTCACGGTCCGTCTGACTCTGGAAGTACTTGGCCGCATTGGCAGCGCTCGCCGCCAAATCCATATACACATCTTCCGAACTCCACAGCCGATCCAGAGGGGCATACCGTGGATCTCCGAACTTCCTCTGCAGCATAAAGGATTTCCCGGCTACAATATCCCCGGCTTCCCGCAGCTCCTCCTTCTTTGCCCTCAGTGCAGAGCGGAGGTCTTTTCCCGTTGCAGCAGCCTTCTCAAGGTCCGATACATTCACCTGGTTTTCCTTTTCAAGAACCCGGCAACGGTCGGTGGCGGCTTTTAATTCTATGGCCATCTTGGCCATCTTATCTTGGCTCTCACCATGCGTGGCCTTCTCGGCTTGCAACTCTTCGGCGCCTTCAAAGCAGCCGCATTACCCAACCTCGCTTGTTCCTTGGCTCGGGCAAGTTCTGCACACAAGGCTTCAACAGTGGCAACTCCATCTGCAGTCACAACACATTAAAGATACTGGCATCATGTTGCTCTTCCTATGTGGCGTTTACCAGATAATGACACTTACCTTAGGCGTTGTCAAGCCTTTTGTTAACAAGCTCGATGTCGGCGTCTGCCGCATCCAACTGCTGTTCTAAATGGGCAAACTCGCGAGCCCGGCTAGCCACCGGAGCTTCCATCACCTGCACATAAAGGCAGTATGGTTATTACCTGGGAATATGATCATCTGTTCGTCGTCGTTTCCTACGACGACCAAAGTCTTAGGGGCTACTATCTACACAGGGCATACCTAGTATGTGCAGGACTATCACACATTATTTTACGTACCTCAAAGCCTGTCAGTAGACTCATAAAAGCTTTATGCAATCCGCTTTCGGCGGACGAGATTCTCTCCATCACCGTATTCATCAGCACATGGTGTTCATCTGAGATGGCCGCTCGCCCCACCAACTCCCTCAGAACATCCGACCGCACACTAGACGGTGCCGGACTCGTTTGTCTGCTCTCTTCGGGAGCCGGACACTGGGAACTTCGGGGGTCGACGGGATTATCTTCTGGCCTCGCCGGACTCGGAGAGGCCCTCCACGATGACACTTCAGGGTTGCCCGCTTCCGGAGCGGAGGAGTCCGAAGGAGGCATTTTGCTCTCCATCATCTCTAGAAGAAGATCCCCCGAAGACGAGCTCATTTGAGAGGGGCTAAGGCCCGAACTACAAAGATACATGCAGTGGTTATCTTCTCAGAAGAAAAGATGACATATCTATACTATTAAGGTATTTTGGGTCACTTACGACTCGTGAGAATTGATCCCCCCGCGGACTTTGTGCGGCAACCGCACCCCCCGGGGTAGGACCCTCTGTGGGAGACTTCTTCTCCCGTTTGGAAGCTTCGGCTTCCGAATCCCCAAATGCAATCCTTTTCCTCTTCTGGTCGTCTTCCTTCATGGAGACGCTCGCTCCCTCGGCTGGAGCGGCCGGCGTTTGGGGCCCGCGACCGCCCGCATTTTCCTTCAAGGGCTCCGGGCAAGGTGCGGTCTGGAGCATCTTTTCCAATATCGGATTTTCCAAACCCTCAGGGAGGGGGGCCGAGCACCAAATCAACTTCTCCTTTGTTAGCCAGTCCTGGTCAAAAAGCAAACTCTCAGATATGACTTCGCATCAAAGGAGAGGTAGTACGCTCGGTCGGAAGATGCCTTACCTGTTCGGCGGCACGGTTGCTACTCAGGCCCACGTCCTCGGTAATTTCCGGACACTCCACTTGAGGTCCGAATAACAACTTGTACATCTTCTCGTGTGTCAGGCCGAGGAAATTTCGAATGGCACGCGGTCCCTCGGGATTGAACTCCCACAAGCGAAGAGGCCGGCGTTTGCAAGGCTGGACTTGGCGAACCAGCATAACTTGTGCTACCGCAACCAAACTGAAATCTCCATCAAAGAGATCTTGAATACGGCTTTGCAGTATAGGCACGTCCTTGGCCGGACCCCAGCTCAATCCTCTGCTAATCCATGACATCAGTTGTGGTGGAGGGCCCGGGCGGAAGACAGGGGCGGCCGCCCACTTGGCACTTCTAGGAGCCATGATGTAGAACCACTCCTGTTGCCACAATTCAGACACCTCTGGAATGGAACCTTTGGGCCATGCAACTCCCGTCATCTTGCGTATTGAGGCACCTCCACACTCCGCATGTTGCCCCTCGATCATCTTCGGTTTAACTTCAAAGGTCTTGAGCCATAGGCCAAAGTGAGGGGTAACCCGGAGGAAGGCCTCACACACAATGATAAATGTCATGATATGAAGAAAGGAGTCCGGAGCTAGATCATGGAAATCTAGCCCGTAGTAAAACATCAAGCCCCTGACAAAAGGATCCAACGCAAGGCCTAGGCCTCGGAGGAAGTGGGAGACGAACATGACACTCTCGTTGGGTTCAGGGGAGGGGACGGCCTGCCCCTGGGGAGGCAGTCGATGCAGAATCTCGGCGGTAAGATATCTGGCCTCCCTCAACTTTTTGACGTCTTCTTCCGTGACGGAAGAAGGCACCCATCGGCCTTGAAGGTTAGATCCGAACATAACTGAAGGTTCGGAGCACCTGACCTGAACTTTGGGCGTTTGAGCTTGAGGTGGGGGAAGGATTCGATTGAGCACGGGAGGGAAAAATAAAAGGCCTCATCCCTTTATAAAGAGGGTGGATATCGAGCGTCCTCTCCGTGTCCGTTTGGAATTGCCTATGATCTAGGAGTCCTAGAAGCGGTTGGGTTACCCATGCCTGTATTGATGAGAATCCCGGAATAAGGGGGCACGATCTCTGCTTTGACAAGACGTGCCAAGGAAGCCGCCTCGCATGACGCGCTAAGGTGGGATAATTAAACAACTCGGATAAAGGCTTGGCCGTGGTGTCTCGCACCACGGAATACGTCAGCAGATTAGATTTGTGTAAATATTATTCTCTCTATGGCAATATGTGGAAAACTTATTTTGCAGAGCCGGACACCATCTTTGTGTTTAAAATCTTCTATGAAGTATTTGGAGGAGGAACCCGCCTTGCAATGTTGAAGACAATTTGCGCGCCGGACTCGTCGTCATTGAAGCCTGGTTCAGGGGCTACTAAGGGAGTCTTGGATTAGGGGGTGTTCGGATAGCCGAACTATACCTTCAGTCGGACTCCTGGACTATGAAGATACCATATTTAAGACTCCGTCCCGTGTCCGGAAGGGACTTTCCTTGGCGTGGAAGGCAAGCTTGGCGATACGGATGTTCAGATCTCCTACCATTGTAACTGACTCTATGTAACCCTAACCCTCTCCGGTGTCTATATAAACCGGAGGGTTCTAGTCTGTAGGACAACATACACATCAACAATCATACCATAGGCTAGCTTCTAGGGTATAGCCTCTCTGATCTCGTGGTAGATCTACTCTTGTACTACCCATATCATCAATATTAATCAAGCAGGACGTAGGGTTTTACCTCCATTGAGAGGGCCCGAACCTGGGTAAAACTTCGTGTCCCTTGCCTCCTGTTACCATCCGGCCTAGACGCACAGTTTGGGACCCCCTACCCGAGATCCGCAAGTTTTGACACCGACAATATCCTTAAAATATTTTCGTTCTCATTAAAGGGTGATGCTAAGATATGGTTTAATTCCCTTGATCCTGGTTGTGTGCGTAGTCCCCGGGATATGATTTATTACTTCTCTACTGAATATTTCCCTGCTCATAAGAAACAAGCTGCTTTAAGGGAAATATATAATTTTGTGCAAATTGAAGAAGAGAGTCTCCCACAAGCTTGGGGGAGGCTTCTCCAATTACTTAATGCTTTGCCTGATCATCCTCTTAAGAAAAATGAAATACTTGATATCTTTTATAATGGACTAACCGATGCTTTCAGAGATTACCTGGATAGTTGTGCTGGTTCTGTTTTCAGGGAAAGAACACCAGATGAAGCTGAAATTCTATTGAATAATATGTTGACAAATGAAAATAATTGGACACCTCCGGAGCCAATTCCTGAGCCTATTCCTAAACCAACTCCGAAGAAAAGGGGTATTCTATTTCTCAGTGCTGAAGATATGCAAGAGGCAAAGAAATCTATGAAAGAAAAAGGTATTAAAGTTGAAGATGTTAAGAATTTACCTCCTATTGAAGAAATACACGGTCTTAATTTACCGCCTGTTGAAGAAACATATGATCCTGATCCATCTCCTATTGAAGAAACTCATGGTCTTGATAACCTGCCACAGGTAGTAAAGGTAAATTCTCTCTATAGATATGATAAAGCTGAAATCCCATTTACTAAGTTTGCTAGCCCATGCTTAGATGATTTTGATAAATTTATGGTTAAGCAAGAAGACTTTAATTCTTATTTTGGTAGACAATTGAAATACAATTCAAATATGCTTGAACGCTTGGGTGATTATATGGCTAATGTCAAAGGTGAACTTAAACTTATTAGTAAACATGCTTCTATGCTCAATGAATTAAATAGTAAGAATAATGATAATGATGTTAGAGTTATGACTAGAGGTGGTAGAATGACTCAGGAACCTTTGTATCCTGAAGGCCATCCTAAGAGAATTGAGCAAGATTCTCATAGAAATAATATAGATGCACCTAGTCCTTCTAAAAGGAAGAAACAGAAAAATGATAGGACTTTGCATGCTTCTAATGAACCTATTACTGAAACACCTGAGAATCCAAATGATATTTCCATTTCTGATGCTGAAACTCAATCTGGTAATGAACCTGAAACTAGTAATAATGTTAATGATAATGTTCATGATGATGCTCAACCTAGTAATGATAATGATGTAGAAATTGAACCTGCTGTTAATCTTGATAACCCACAACCAAAGAATCAACATTATGATAAGAAAGACTTTGTTGCTAGGAAACATGGTAAAGAAAGAGAACCATGGGTTCAGAAACCCATGCCTTTTCCTCCCAAACCATCCAAGAAAAAGGATGATGAGGATTTTGAGTGCTCTGCTGAAATGATTAGACCTATCTTTTTGCGTATGCGATTAACTGATATGCTCAAAATGAATCCTTATGCTAAGTATATGAAAGATATTATTACAAATAAAAGAAAGATACCGAAAGCTGAAATTTCCACCATGCTTGCTAATTATACTTTTAAGTGTGGAATACCAAAGAAACTTGGAGATCCAGGAGTACCCACTATACCATGCTCTATTAAAAGAAACTATGTTAAAACTGCTTTATGTGATCTTGGAGCCGGTGTTAGTGTTATGCCTCTCTCTTTATATCGTAGACTTGATTTGAATAAGTTGACACCTAATGAAATATCTTTGCAAATGGATGATAAATCAACTACTATACCTATCGGTATTTGTGAGGATGTGTCTGTTGTAGTTGCAAACATTACTATTTTAATGGACTTTTTTATTCTTGATATTCCCAAGGACGATAGTATGTCTATTATTCTTGGAAGACCCTTTTTGAATACTGCATGGGCTGTTATTAACTGCACTAAAGGCAATGTCACTTTACATGTTAATGGTAATGAGCATACGGTACACTTTCCGAGGAAACAACCTCAAGTTCATAGTATCAACTCTATTGGAAAAATTCCATCAATTATATTTGGAGGTTTTGAATTTACTCTTCCTACTATCAAGAAGAAATATGATATTCTTATTATTGGGGATGTGCATATCCCCGTTGAGGTAACATAGTGTTATTTGAAATTTCTCCGGTTCCATGTTATTCGAAATGAGTTCGTTAACAAGACTTGATCAACCTTGTTAGTGGATTCCTTTTGATGAGCATGAGATGGATGAAACTAGAAGGCACAACCTTCTGTACCCTCCTTTTACTTTCTGTTATTTATATTAAATAAAATAAAAATAAATATTTTTCTCTCTGTTATCTGATTATCCGTGCAATATAAAAATACCCCGAAAATAAAAGTTCTCCAAATGCCCTGATATTTAAATATGATTTTTTTCTAGAATATTTGAGAATATTTGGCACTAAGAACACATCAGGGGGGTCAACCACCTGCCCACAAGGGTGGAGGGCGCGCCCTACCCCCTGGGCGCGGCCCCCTGCCTCGTGGGCCCATGGTGGCCCTCCTCCACTTATGCTTTCACCCACACACTCCTTCTTCCTCCCCCAAACATGAATATCGAGCTCAAACCCGAGCCCAAGCTCGTTTTGCTGCCATTTTCGATTTCCTTGCTCAAAGCACCTCTCACAAAACTGCTTGGGGAGATTGTTCCTTGGTATTTGACTCCTCCATTGGTCCAATTAGTTTTTTTCTAGTGCTTTATTCATTGCAATTTTTTGCTGCTTAGGTGACCCTGTTCTTGAGCTTGCATGTCAAATTTATTTGGTCAAAAGTAGTTTTGATGCATGATATAGGCCCTAGGCACTTGTGGGAGTAGTTGCTATCAATATTATTGAGTTTGGTTTACTTTTATTTTCAAGTTGCTAAAAAATTTCAGAATTTTTCACAGGAAGAAAAATGCTTAGGAAAGTGTTCCAAGGTGGTTCCTCAAGGAAGCAAGGACCCAGGCTTGCAATGCGTGATGCTCATGAAGAGCCACCGAGAGACGCTCCAGTGCGTCCTTGTGAGTGGCCTTCTGAAAATTTTATGGATCGAGCAGGAACTAAAGAAGAATTCAACGCATATTTGCGTAACGCCGATCTTGTGAGCTTCGAGGAAGAGAAGTGCAGTCAGTATCACAACCTCACCAGTACCTTTGTGAGGAGGTTTGAATTTTCAACTTCACGTAATTCTCCAACTGTCATGTTTGATCTTTATGAAAATTCTTATACTATGGACTTAGAGGACTTTACCACTGCTTGCAAACTTCCACAATGGGGTAGTATAAGGGATCCTCGCAAATCTGAATTTAGAGATTTTCTTGCTAGTATAACTGTGGGAAAATCCAGAGATATAACACAAGCCACCATAGGGAGCATTCACTTTCCCGCTATACATTATTTTGCTCTCTTCATAGGTAGATGCATTAATGGTAAAGATGAGGCATGTCACATGTGTGTCCCTGACCTCAGTATTCTTAGGAGTACTGTGTTAGGAGATATATCTTATAATTTGGGAGCCATTGTTGCACGTAGATTGCATCTTAATAGATTTAATGGAGATTTCTTTGGAGGAATTTATGTAACCCGCATAACTAATTTTCTTGGTATAGCCATACGCGAAGATGATATTGAATTACCTCCTGCTTACCTAGACTTTAATGCTATGGTTCACCACCAGTTTGTCGAGAGGAATGAGTCACCTCTCCGGTATCGACTAATCTTTGACAGACTTCGTGCTGTCCAGATTACTCTCCCTGCTCCTGCCATCTTTGATCATCAGGCAAAAGGAAGATATACTATTACGAGAGAGGAGGCAGATGAGTACGAGAGGCGAATGGATGCCGCTCGTCGCCACGCTGCAGCTCAGCAGGCGATAGCCGCTGCATCTCAGTACGACCCCAACTATTATTATGGATATCCGCCAGGCCAGTCGTCGCCATAGACCAACTTAGGCCAAAAGCCTAAGCTTGGGGATTACGTATTTCCCACCGACATTACATTTATGTTCACACACTCATTGCTAGATGTCGGTGCTCATACTTTTTCATTGTATCATCCATGCTAGTTTATTTTCCTTTTTATGCTTTCTTCTTGTGTGTTTAATAAACCTTAAGAAAAACCAAAAAAATTTAGTTGTAGCTTTTAGTTAGTTTAATTTCCATGCTTGTAGTAGTAATTAAAAAGAAAACCCAAAAAGATTTCCTGTACTTCTTTTGCTTGTTGGGAGCTCTCCCGTGTAAATAGTTTTATTTACTTTCTTTTCTTTGGGGGTCGATAGGAGAAGACCATGATTAAATTGTTAAAGTAGCTCTTATATACGTTATTGTTGATCTCACAAAAGAGCCCATACTGCCTTGTCTTCTCCTGTTTATTGAATGCTTGCAGATTCCAGCTTAGTCCAATGCACGCGCACTATTATTATTATTCACATCGTTCGATCGTGCAAGTGAAGGGCAATTATGATGACATATGATGGACTGACTGAGATGAGAAAAGCTGGTATGAACTCGACCTCTTTTGTTTTTGTAAATATGATTAGTTCATCGTTCCTGATTCAGCCTATTATGAATAAACATGTTTGCAATGACAACTAGAGATCATAGTTTCTTGTGCCATGCTTGATTAGCTAGGAGCTTATAATGGTTTACCTTGCGTGCCAACATGCTATTAAAATGGTTGTGATGTGTGTATGATAGGGTGGTATCCTCCTCTGAATGATTTAAGTGACTTGACTTCGCGCATGTTCATGCATGTAGTTGAAACAAAATCAACATAGCCTTCACGGTATTTATGTTCATGGTGGATTATATCCTACTCATGCTTGCATTCGGTGTGGATTAATTTTAATGCATGTTCACGACTGTTGTCGCTCTCTAGCTGGTTGCTTCCTAGTCTTTTGCTAGCCTTCACCTGTACTAAGCGGGAATACTGCTTGTGCATCCAATCCCTTAAACCCCAAAGTTATTCCACATGAGTCCACTATACCTACCCATATACGGTATCTACCCGCCGTTCCAAGTAAATTTGTATGTGCCAAACTCTAAACCTTCAAATAAATATCATGTTTTGTATGCCCGAATAGCTCATGTATCAACTAGGGTTGTCCGTATCTTCCATGTTAGGCGGGTTATTCTCAAGAGGAGTGGACTCCGCTCCTCACTCACGAGATAAATGGTTGGTCACCGGGATGTCCAGTCCCATTCTTTATGCAAACTAAATCAAAATAATTGCAAACAAAACTCCCCATGGGACTCTTGTTAGTTGGAGGCACTCGTTGTTTCGAGCAAGCCATGGATTGATGCTTGTTGGTGGAAGGGGGAGTATAAACTTTACCATTCTATTTGGGAACCGCCTATAATGTGTGTAGCATGGAAGATATCACCATCTCTTGGTTGTTATGTTGACAATGAAAGTATACCGCTCAAAATATTATTCACCTCTGTTTCAAAACCGAGCTCTGGCACCTCTACAAATCCCTTATTCCCTCTGCGAAGGGCCTATCTATTTACTTTTATGCTGAGTCACCATCCTCTTATTAAAAAGCACCAGTTGGAGAGCACCGCTATCATTTGCATTCATTACTGTTAGTTTACATTGAGTATGACTTGACTGGATCTCTTTTACCATGAATTACAATGTCTAGTCAGTCCTTGGTCTTTAAAGGTGCTCTGCATTTATGTTTTGCGGTCTCAGAAAGGGCTAGCGAGATACCACCTTGTTATATCATATTATGATTTTTTTGAGAAAGTGTTGTCATCCGAGATTTATTATTATTGCTCGCTAGTTGATTATGCCATTGATATGAGTAAAACTTGATACCTAAGCGTTATTGCGAATGTGGTTAGTTATAATCTTTGCTGAAAACTTGAATGCTGGCTTTACATATTTACAACAACAAGAGCAAACAGAGTATGTAAAAGTTTTTCTTTATAACTTTCAGTTTGTCAACTGAATTCCTTGAGGACAAGCAAAGGTTTAAGCTTGGGGGAGTTGATACGTCTCCGTCGTATCTACTTTTCCAAACACTTTTGCCCTTGTTTTGGACTCTAACTTGCATGATTTGAATGGAACTAACCCGGACTGATGCTGTTTTCAGCAGAATTACCATGGTGTTATTTATGTGCGGGAACAAACATTCTCGGAATGACCTGAAACTTCACGGAGCAACTTTTCAGAAAATATGAAAAATACCTGCAAAAGATAAAGGCCAGGAGGCCCACCACCTGTCCACGAGGGTGGGGGGCGCGCCTGCCCCCCTAGGGCGCGCCCCCTACCTCATGGGCCCCCTGGTGCCTCTCCAACTCCAACTCCAACTCCAACTCCATATATTGTGTTTCGGGGAGAAAAAAATCAAAGAGAAGAATTCATCGCGTTTTACGATACGGAGCCGCCGCCAAGCCCTAAAACCTCTCGCGAGGGCTGATCTGGAGTCCGTTCGGGGCTCCGGAGAGGGGAATCCGTCGCCATCGTCATCATCAACCATCCTCTGTCACCAATTTCATGATGCTCACCGCCGTGCGTGAGTAATTCCATCGTAGGCTTGTTGATGGTGATGGGTTGGATGAGATCTATCATGTAATCGAGTTAGTTTTCTTAGGGTTTGATCCCTAGTATCCACTATGTTCTGAGATTGATGTTGCTATGACTTTGCTATGCTTAATGCTTGTCACTAGGGCCCGAGTGCCATGATTTCAGATCTGAACCTATTATGTTCATCAATATATGAGTGTTCTTGATCCTATCTTGCAAGTCTATAGTCACCTATTATGTGTTATGATCCGTTAACCCCGAAGTGACAATAATCGGGATACTTATAGGTGATGACCATAGTTTGAGGAGTTCATGTATTCACTATGTGTTAATGCTTTGTTCCGGTACTCTACTAAAAGAATGCCTTAATATCCCTTAGTTTCCGTAAGGACCCCGCTGCCACGGGATGGTGGGACAAAAGATGTCATGCAAGTTCTTTTCCATAAGCACGTATGACTATGTTCGGAATACATGCCTACATTATATCAATGAACTACAGCTAGTTCTGTGTCACCCTAGGTTATGACTGAAACATGATGAACCGCATCCGGCATAATTCTCCATCACCGATCCATTGCCTACGAGCTTTCCATATATTGTTCTTCACTTATTTACTTTCCCGTTGCTATTGCTATCATCACTACAAAATACCAAAAACATTACTTTTACTACTATTACCTTTTGTTACCGTTACCACTACTATCATATTACTTTGCTACTAAATACTTTGCTGCAGATATTAAGTTTCCAGATGTGATTGAATTGACAACTCAGCTGCTAATACTTGAGAGTATTCTTTGGCTCCCTTTGTGTCGAATCAATAAATTTGGGTTGAATACTTTACCCTCGAAAAATATTGTGATCCCCTATACTTGTGGGTTATCGACCCCCTTCTTCAAATTAGACGTGGGAGATGCGGAATGAACTCCTACCAGAAGATCACGTGAAAGCAATTCAAGAGGAATTAGCGGGATTCTTTCTTGACCACGTCATCAATAAAGCTGGAGAATACCATGTGGAACTTGATTTCAGATGCTAGGGGATTGTAACAGATCTTACATATTGTATATGTATGTAGCCAGTAGCGTCAGATAGATAATACGAAAACTTGTTGTTCGTCCAATCTCTCGGAGAAGGAGAGGTCGATCACTTCTCTCGGTATGCATGACGAACTTCTGGACTTAATGGTTTACAAAATAAAATAAAATTTAATAACATAAATAAAATTTATGAAACTAAAATTATCAAAGTATTTTCCGTACAAAACATTATAAACAACCTCTAAAATTTATGAAACTAAAATTATATAAAATTGATGCAACTAAAATTATCTTAGTATTTTCTGTTCAAAATCATTAAAAGCAAAAGGAATTTTCATAAAGAACTTTTTTTGTTAGAAACTTTAATAGCAAAAAGATTTATCATAAAATAAAATAAATAAGTAATTAGTGTCGGTGTACTAGAGTAGGGGTACCCTAGTATCCCGAACTTGTGCACGGGCAGTCGCAGCATCCCGTGGCAAGGCTTGCCGGGTGACCGCCAAGGTCCTCCGTGGTTCCTTTGGAGCCATTCAAGGACAAAGTATCCAAGCCAAGGAGACAAGACCCCGGCAAGAGGAGCTTGCCGGGAAGGCCAACCAAGGCGAGGCGCTTAAGGAGACAAGACCCCGGCAAGAGGAGCTTGCCGGGAAGGCCAACCAAGGCATCTCAAGGAACTTGCCGCGACGCGCCACACGTCCCGGCAAGGCCCGGTAAGCGACAAGCTCCCGGACGCGATAAGACAACGACCGCGGCAAGGCGCTTGCCGCGGCAAACCGCCACTCTGTGACCGCGCTCCAGCACACCCACCAACGTGTCGCTCTGGGACCCTTCCAGGCGTACGTGGCGGGGGGCTGTGCAGCCAGCGGTGCGTGGTGGCAAGCGGCGCTGACAAGATTGCCATCGTGGCGAGCGGTGGCGTCCCTGGCGGTCTCTTTTGCACTATTTAGGCGACGCAGATGGGCATTTAATGCCCTTGTCCCCTGCCGCCAGGGTTAGGTATGATACACTGTAGCAGGTAGCTGTACCAACCGCAGCACCTTTCCATTTTTACCCTTGTCTACGTTGCCACCTGTCGGTGACCCCTTGAGCATATAAAAGGAGGCCCATGCGCAACGTGGAGGGGGGAGGAAGGGAACTCTCACGCTCGGTCTCGTTAGCTGCTAGGGTGTACTGTAGCACTCCGCGCTCCCGAGCAAGAACTCAATACAAACCACAAAGCAGGAGTAGGGTTTTACGCAGCCGTGCGGCCCGAACCTGGGTAAACTGCTCGTGTGCTTCACCTCGATCCGCTCTTCGTGCGACCGCCGCCCCCGCTGAACCGAAAGGGACTCAGTCCGCCGGTCCTATAGGTGCTCGTGGATTAGCCCCCCGACATCTTTGGCGCGCCAGGTAGGGGCGTCGAGGTTGTGTGAACCAGATCCGGCGTTCACACGAGCTAGATCTTCATCATCTTCATCGACATGCCGCCGAAGAAGAAGGCTTCGGAGGCGGCTGCTCCGTCCGCACCGAACCCACCACCGCCGGAGCAAGCGGCTAATGGGGCAGACGCCGGCGGAAGAACGGGCGTCGACGAGGGAGCTCACGGTGCTTCCAGGTCCAAGGACAAAGCTGCGCTGCCCATCGGCGCCGTAGCCGGCTCCCACAATGACCGGGCGCATTCCAAGACCTCGGCGTCCGTACATGCACCGCGCCCATCTCAGGAGGCGCGGGACTGGCAGCGTCATGGTACTCATGGTGCCATACATTTGCTGGATCAAGATCGAGCTGGTGGATCTCGGAGTGCTCAAGACCAGCATGCACGCCAACATGCTGGCACGAGCAAGGCACGGTCGCCTGGACGGGATACTGCTCCTTCTAACATAGTTAGAAGTCTGAGCATATCCCGCTCCTCGCACCGTTCGCCACCGCCACCCGCCACTCCAGCAGAAGCTTTGGCACGAGCTCAACTGCTCCTGGACTACCCTCCAACGGCAGACAAGATCGACGACTGGAGGGCCACCATTCAGAGTCTCATCGGCTTCACCAACGGCGACACTCAACGGCAGCCAAGCACGTCGCAACCGCGGCAAGTCAGCCAGGCACGAGCCGGTGGTGACAAGACCGGTGGGGGTGCAACCACTGTGCACTCTCTGCCCCGAAGGCCAAGATCGCCGACTCACCGGCTCCACCTCAACAGCGACTCCACCGCGTCATCAGATCCACGAACTCGTCGCGATCAACGCCAAGTTCTTCATGAACGACAGCAAGAAGACGCTCGTACTCCCATCGAGCGCCGAAGAGAAGCGCGACGTCAATCGGACCAGCGCGCTGGGCCCTCTGTCGACATGCATGCGCCAGGGGAACTAGGCAACGTGCCGTATGCAGTAGGTTGCCCTGCGTTTACTCGTGAGCTGCGGCAAGTCCAGTGGCCCAGCACGAAGAATTTCAAGCCAGACGTACCAGAGAAGTACGACAGCAAGTCGCATCCGTTGGAGTTCCTCAGCATCTACACCATTGCGGTGCAGGCTGCCGGGGGCGGGACGACAAGATCCTTGCCAACTACTTCCCACTGGTGCTCAAGCCTAACGTCAGGTCCTGGCTCATGCACTTGCCGGATGACTCCATATCCTCCTGGGCAGACTTATGCCATCAGTTTGTCGGCGCCTTTACAGGCGGCCACAAACCCCATGGCCAAGAGAGTGACCTTCATCTGCTCGCCCAGAAGGAAGGAGAGCCCCTGCGCAAGTACATTCAGAGATTCAGCCGTGTACAGCACAACATCCCAGATGTCCACCCTGCCGCGGTCATCAGTGCGTTCCATCAGAACGTGCGTAACCGCAGGATGCGGGAGGAGATGGCGATGTGCAAGATCAGAGACGTCAGTGAGCTGTATGCCCTGGCCGACAAGTGCGCATGTGCTGAGGAAGGGAGGAAACTCCCTGGAGAGAATACAGGAGCAGGAGGATCTGACAGCGAGGATGCTGCCCCGGCAAAGAAAAACCGGCGGCGGAACAACAGGAAGAAGAAAGGCAAAGATGTTCTAGTCGTTGAGCAGTCCGGCAACGAAGGTGGCGCCAAGAAAGCCAAAACTGGTAGCTCCGGCAAGGATATTGCCGCAAGCACCACTGCCAGACTGTGGCGGCCGCCGACGAGCAGGACGGCACCGACAAGCAGTACTGCAAGATCCACCGCACCAAGGGCCATGACCTCCAGAGCTGCAAGAAGGTCGAGCAGCTTGTCCAGTAGCAAAAGGCTGAATACGAGCGATGCGACAAGGAGAGGGCCCAAGGAGGCGCTGGAGAATCCGGCAAGAAGCGCACCGGCCGGGGAGGACGCCGCGGCAAGGCCAAGCAGCGGCAAGGAGACATACCTCCCCGCGGCCGCGACAAGGATGAAGATGACGACGACGATGAAGACATGGATGATGTCGAGACCAGTGAGCAGGAGTTCCAGAAAGCCACAGAGGTCTTGTGCGTTGACGGCGGTGCTTCTCTACATACTTCGCACCGCCAACTCAAGCAGTGGGTGCGGGAAGTCAATGCGGCGGAACCACCTGTCGAGTCACGCAAGCTTCTGAAATGGTCCAGCACGCCTATCATCTTTGATATTGAGGACCACCCTGATCGCACAACTGCGGTCGGGTGCTTGCCGATGTTGGTTTCACCAACTATCCGCAACCTCAAGGTCACTAAGATGCTAGTTGACGGCGGGGCCGGCTTGAACCTGATCTCCTCCGCTGTACTCCAGAAACTCCAGATCCCTAACAGCGAGCTTGAAGAGACCGGCACATTCCAAGGAATCAACCCGGGAAGGAGCAAGCCGAAGGGAAAGGTCACGTTGCCAGTAACATTTGGCAGCGAGGTGAACTTCAGGACTGAGAGGGTCACTTTCCACGTTGCTGATTTCCATTGCCTTACAATGGGATACTCGGCCGTCCAGCACTCGCCAAGTTCATGGCAGCCTCTCACTACGCATACAACATGCTGAAGATGCCAGGCCCGATGAGCGTCATCTCTGTCCCTGGCGACAAGAAGGATGCTCTTATCTGCGCCGACAAGATCTACCGGGAAGCAGCAGCCGCAACAGATCGCAAATCACCTGCCGTTGAAGCTCCCGGGGGGAAGAAGAAGACCAAGTCCGGCAAGAGTTCTGATCCCCACTCCGGCAAACGCACCTCTTCGGAGTGCTGCGCTGCCGTCGAGGACGCACCATCGAGCTCCACCGGCAAGTGTAAGAAGACAATGGCAGCTCCGCCAGGGACCAAGAAGGTGTCCGCCAAGGAGAACGGCACTGGTGGTACCTTCACCATCAGTGCCACTCTCGACCCTAAATAGGAAAGCGCGCTCATTGCTTTCCTGCGGGCGAACGTCGACGTGTTTGCGTGGCAACCGTCTGACATCCCCGGTGTTCCCAGGAAAGTAATTGAGCACCATCTTGCCGTTTGTCCTCATGCGCGGCCCGTCAAGCAGAAGGTCAGGAAACAAGCAGTGGAGCGCCAAGAATTCATCGCATAAGAGATCAAGAAGTTGGAAGCAGCAGGCCTTGTCAGAGGAGTGCTCCATCCTACGTGGTTGGCCAATCCTGTAGTCGTGCGCAAGGCAAACGGGAAATGGAGACTTTGTATTGACTTTACCGATGTTAACAAAGCTTGTCCCAAAGACCCATTTCCTTTGCCGCGCATTGACCAGATTGTTGACTCCATGGCCGGATGTGACTTGCTTTCATTTCTTGACGCATACTCAGGATACCATCAGATCTTCATGGCAGAAGAGGATGAGGAGAAGACCGCATTCATCACTCCATGTGGCACGTACTGTTTTATACGAATGCCTTTCGGTTTAAAAAATGCTGGTTCAACATTTGCAAGGGTAGTCCATGTTGCTCTTGAGCCACAAATACATAGAAATGTGGAAGCCTACAAGGATGACATAGTGGTCAAGAGCAAGGACAAGGCAACTCTAGTTCAAGATTTAGACGAGACCTTTGCAAATCTGCGCAAGATCAGCCTCAAGCTCAACCCCGAGAAGTGTGTGTTTGGAGTCCCCTCCGGCAAGCTTCTCGGGTTCTTCATGTCTCAGCGGGGAATCGAAGCCAATCCCGACAAGATCAAGGCCATTGAGCAGATTGAAGCACCAAAGCGCGTCAAGGATGTACAAAGACTTGCCGGTTGCGTAGCTGCTCTCAGCAGGTTTATCTCTAGGTCTGCTGAGCGCGCCCTGCCGTTTTTCAAAATATTGAAAAAGGCAGGTCCATTGAAATGGACTCCGGAAGCGGAGGCTGCGCTGCAAGACTTGAAGAGATACATGTCCTCTGCTCCAACACTTGTCGCACCTAAGCCACAAGAGAAGTTGCTGCTGTATATAGCGGCAACCCATCAAGTGGTTAGTGCTGCGTTAGTAGCAGAGAGGGAGGCGGATGACGAGCCAGCAACCACGGCAAGCGCATCCAGCGACAAGCAGGGGGCTTCCCCGCCAAGCTCTGGTCCCGACAAGAATGGATCTGCGCAGGCATGCGAAGAGATACAGAAGAAAATGGTACAGCGCCCAGTGTACTTTGTCAGTTCCCTTCTGCAGGGGGCTAGGTCAAGGTACTCTGGCATGCAGAAATTGCTTTTCGGCCTTCTCATGGCCTCGAGAAAGCTGCACCATTACTTCCAAGCACATGAGATCACAGTTGTCACTCGTTTTCCGCTGAAGAGGATATTATAGAATCCAGAAGCGACAGGCAGGATTGTTGAGTGGGCACTGGAACTGTCAAGCTTTGGCCTCAAGTTTGAGAGTACTTCAACTATCCAAAGCAGAGCATTGGCAGAATTCATAGCAGAATGGACGCCAACACCAGATGAAGAAATTCCAGAAACGAGCATCCCCGTCGAGGAAGCAAGCAAAGAGGGGCTGATGTACTTTGATGGTGCCTTTTCACTGCAAGGCACCGGTGCTGTAGTGCTGCTTGTCGCACCCACCGGAGAGCACCTCAAGTACGTAGTCCAGATGCACTTTCCCAAGGAGCAAGCAACAAACAATACTGCAGAATATGAAGGCTTGCTTGCCGGTCTCAGGATCGCGGCAGACCTTGGGATCAAGAAGCTCATTGTCAGGGGAGACTCGCAGCTTGTCGTCTGCCAAGTGAACAAGAGCTATTAGAGTACGTTGATGGAAGCCTATGTCGACGAAGTGAGAAAGCTAGAAGAGCACTTTAATGGCATACAGATGGAGCATGTTCCAAGAGCTCAGAACGCCATTGCCGATGGCCTGTCAAAGTGCGCTGCACTTAAGTCACCTGTGGAACCAGGGATCTTTGTGCTCAACCTGACTCAACCGTCTGTAATGCCATCAACTGGACAGAGCAAGAAGAGGAAGTTGATTTCTGGTGACTATTTTCCGGCAGAGCATCCCCAAGCCGCCGCCAAGAAGGTCCCCAAGATCAACGCCAAGAGCGCTGAGGAGCAGTCTGCTCCGGCAAACCCTAGGGTTTGTTCCGTTGAAGCAGAAGCTCCCGGCAAGTTTTGCTCCGGCAAGCTTGTCGGGGAACGTCAAGCTCCGGCAGAGCCGCATGTTCTCGCCGTAGAAGCAGATGTTCCCACAGCAGCAAATTTGCCCTTGGCCAAGAAGGTCCCCAAGATCAACGCCAAGGGCGCTGAGGAGCAGTCTGCTCCGGCAAGCCCTAGGGTTTGTTTCGTTGAAGCAGAAGCTCCCGGCAAGTTTTGCTCCGGCAAGCTTGCCGAGGAACGTCAGGCTCCGGCAGAGCCACAGGTTCTCGCCATAGAAGCAGATGTTCCCGCAGCAGCAGATTTGCCTTTAGTCCTTGTTGTCGAGCCACAAGCTCCAGCATGGGCACAGCAGATTGTCCGTTTCCTTCAGACAGGAGAACTTCCCGAAGAGCAAGAAGAAGCGGAAAGAGTAGCCCGGCAGTCAAGTATGTACCAGTTTGTCGACAACACACTGTACAGAAGAAGACTCAACGGTGTGAAATTGAAGTGTATTCACCGGGAAGATGGACAAAAGCTGTTGGCAGAGATACATGGAGGCATATGTGGTCACCACATTGGCGCAAGAGCACTTGCCGGCAAAGCATTCCGGCAAGGTTTCTTTTGGCCGACAGCCCTCCAGGATGCAACTGCACAAGTAACCAAGTGTGAAGCGTGCCAGTTCCATTCCAAGCAGATATACCAACCAGCTCAAGCTCTCCAGACGATCCCTTTATCCTGGCCATTTTCGGTCTGGGGGCTCGACATCCTTGGCCCCTTTCCCCGAGAAGTCGGGGGCTTTGAGTACTTGTACGTTGCAATCGACAAGTTCACAAAGTGGCTGGAAGTGGAACCAGTGAGGAAGGTGACAACATAGTCAGCAGTCAAGTTCTTCAGGTCGATCGTTTGCCGCTTCGGGATCCCTAACAGGATAATCACCGACAACGGTACGCAGTTCACGAGCCACACCTTCATGCAGTACGTCCAAGATCTTGGCGCCAAGGTCTGCTTCGCTTCTGTTGCTCACCCGAGAAGCAACGGTCAAGCGGAGAGGGCAAATGCTGAAGTGTTGCATGGGCTCAAGACCAGGACTTTCGACAGGCTGCACAAGTGCGGAAGAAACTGGATCGAGGAGCTGCCGGTGGTTCTTTGGTCGATCAGGACGACGCCAAATCGAGCCACTGGCCAGACACCTTCCGCTCTAGTCTATGGAGCAGAGGTAGTTCTCCCCACGGAACTCGTATACGGGTCACCTCGAGTGCTCGCTTATGATGAGCTTGAGCAAGAGCAGCTGCGACAAGATGACGCGCTACTCCTTGAGGAAGACCGTCTTCAGGCTGCTGTACGAGCTGCTCGCTACCAGCAAGCTTTGTGCCGCTACCATAGCCGCAAAGTTAACACCAGAAGTCTCGAGGAAGGCGACCTTGTTCTTTGGCGTGTTCAGTCCGCCAAGAATTCCAACAAGTTGACACCCAAGTGGGAAGGCCCTTACCGGGTGAAACGAGTCACTAGGCCTGGCGCTGTCCGCCTTGAGACCGAAGATAGCATTCCGGTGAGCAATTCCTGGAACATTGAGCATCTTCGTAAGTTTTACCCGTAAGGCGCGGTTGCCGGAACCTGTTCCGGCAACCACCTTTTGTACAAGTCTTGCCGCTGTTGCATGTAATCCTTTGTACAAAGCCGAGCGCAGACCCCGTGCATAAATAAAACTCATGTGCTCCGCACATCTTGTCAATTTCATGCTTTCAATTTTTTGCATATGTGATCTGACACTTTGTGCAGCACCTACTCCCCGGTAAGCAATAATGAGCCGTAAGGCTCCATATCTTTATTTCCTCTTCTTTCTTTTTTCTCAAGGAAAGGAAGGTTCCCTTGCCCACAAGTTTGCCGGGGGGAAAGGAGAAGATAATGGTATGGACCAGGCGTCGTTCAAGAAAGTTTCGCCTTACCGGGAAGCAAACAACAGAAAAGCTAAGTTGCCAAAGTTTGAGCAATCAGATTTTTTAAATTTTTAAGTTATCTCCCTTGAACGACCGCACTTTGTATGGAAAACCTGTGCGCGGAGGAACCAACTCGTAGCTAGTTGCACCCTTACTTTGTTTCGAGTCCGCTCAACAATTTAAGCAAGCTGCGACTAGTTGCGACAATGTTTCTTGTTGGTAGCAGCACCGCCAGCAGGCTGCTGACGTCCCGCACTCAGCGCTCGCGGCTAAGGTGCCTGCACCGGCAAGTTCCCTAAAAGCATAGGGCAAAAACATACAAAGAGAGGAATCAAGCAAAGGGAATAACATTGCAATCATTACCCGCAATAGAGTTATATTACAAGGTAGCTTGTCGCGGCTCTAACAGATTGTTCTCATAACATGACCAGCAGCAACAAGAAGAGAAGAAAGCGGGCGGCCTAGTCTACGCGATCGCCCTCAATCCTCTTGATCCCGCTCACCTTGTCCACAATGGGTGCGACAAGGTTCTTGAGCGCCTCCAGATCAGCATCCAGCGGTAGGGTCTTGAGGACGTTGGTGAGGTTGAGGCCCGGGTTGTGGAAGGCCACCTTCACCAACACCTTTTGAAGAGCTCCCGCGCAGATCTTGCGCGACTCGTCGGCCAGCTGCTTTGGGATCTTCTCCCGGAGCCGCTGGACGGTCGTCGCCACGCCTTTGAAGAACAAGATGAGCTTGGCGCTGGGTTGGAGGTTCTCGTCGGAGGGATACCCGAGGTCCTCCATCCCCAGCTGCGCCAGCTCCCTGTCAATGTCGGTGGCAACGTTCACGAGACCCTCCGTCCAGTGCTCCACATTCTCGCTAAAAGCATTCTGGGCGGCGGCAGCACTCTCCAGCAGTGCCTTGTCGGCCTTGATCTCCTCCTTCAAGGCCACCTCCCGCTCCTTGGCACCGTCCAGCGTCTTGGTCAAAGTGGTAAGCTTCGACTCAAGATCTGCGTTGGAGTCCTTGGCGGCGCCGAGCTCTTTGCCCTTCTCGGCAAGCTCTTCACCGCTCGCCTTGAGATCGGCCTCCAGCTGCGCCACCTTCGTCTCCAGCTCTTTCTTGGCGGCCTCGGCGGCTGTGGCAGCATCCTCCGCTTGCTTGAGGGCTCCGCTGAATGTTCGCTCACGTGCGGCAAGCACCTCCTCGTGGGCGTCAAGGTTGACCTTCCGCTGCACCAGCTCGCCCACCTGCGCAGACAGCTTTTCAGCGGCAAGCCGCCGTTGCTCTTCGACTTTAGCCTTCTCGAGGAAGAAGGCCTTCTGCTCTTCGGCGAGTTGCTCCCGCTCCTCTGCTAGGGACCGGAGAGCTTCCTGGTTGAGGCCCCAGAGCTCCTCTGCGCGCTTCTCGATGTCCGCTCTTGCCTTCGCGACAAGCGCCTCGCGGGATTCCAACTTGGCTTGCCGCGCGCGGTAGAGCGACAACAGCTTCCGCAGCAGCCGCTCCTCCTCAGGCTCGCTGCTGCTGCTACTCGGCGCGTCAACTAGCGTCAGCCCGGCGGAGGCGAGCACCTCTCCGTCGAAGCTCTCTCCTTCGACCGGCGCCCTGGAGCTTGACGCCCAGGGGAGGTTGATGAAGACGTCATTGCTGGCCTTCAAGTAGACGCCTGGTTGGGGCTCTTCGGAGCCTGGCGCTGCGGCAGTGGCGGACGGGTCGGCGGTCGACGTGGCGCCTGGCGCTCCTACGGCCTCAGGGCC